>NC_091294.1:6333840-6355570 GCF_038502225.1 Cherax quadricarinatus | reverse complement strand
GTATCCCTTATCTTCCGCCATACACACGTAATTCTCGAGGTCCTGCAAATTTCCTGTTCTAATTCTTCAAGAGACAACATTAACACGGGTTCCTATTACAAATTCAGACCGAAACCCTCCAGTTTGGCTCAGAAGATGCCAGATTATCAGCAGAATTTTCCACAATAACTAGTGTTCACAAATTACAAATGGCGTCTCCTCGCGGTGTCACCCCCAGCTGTTCTACACCTCCTCACTCGAAATTTCTCGATAGGGTCAAATCAGCATCACATTTTATTACACAGTTATTATATTATTCAAATTTACACATGCTGAATTTAGGATAATCCAAATTCTCCACAGAGATCCAAAAGGAAATAGTAAGTGCTACAACATTTGACAATAATCCAAGAGGAAGCAGTAAGTGATGCAACTGCTGGAAATGAAGCAAAAGAGAGTAGCAAGTGCTACAACCTCTGGAAATGTTGCGAGAGGAAGTAGCAAATACTACATCCACTGAAATGATGTAAGAAGCAATTAGTGCTACAACCTCTGGAAATGATGTAAGAGGAAGTATCAAATGCTACAACAGCTGGAAGTGACAACATTATGTAACAGATCAAGAGCCTGAAGATGAGAAACAACGTTTACAGTTTTTCTTCTGTGGATACAAACGTTGGTCGTCGTCTGAGGGTGTTAATGGCTGACCACAGTTAGGTAGTCAGAAAATAACATTCAGGAATAGGTAACCACAAAAGCTTTATTACAAATGGGTTCTGTGTAAACATAAATAGGTAATCACAACAAAGGAATTGATAATTACGTACAGGCAACTGATAATAAATAAATGGGTAATAATGTTAATGCATGCAAGAGAGAGAGAGAGAGAGAGAGAGAGAGAGAGAGAGAGAGAGAGAGAGAGAGAGAGAGAGAGAGAGAGAGAGAGAGAGAGAGAGAGGATGCAGTACAAAGAGATGAGTGTGCTATGAGGCGTGCAGGTGTGGGCGTCCCAGGTGATGGGTGTTACATTACTGCCGACATCCACCACTCATGGCTGAGTGATGGTAAGACCGAACACGTGACAGCAAGAGGCTGAGCGCCCTGGCCTGCATATAACGAGATTGTTTGGTAATGCTGCAAGCGGGGTGTGAATAATAGACGTCTTCGGAGGCTTCTTTGTTTTATTGAGAAGTCGTGGTGGGTACACAGGCTTGTGTGTTGTGCCCATGGCCCGGAAAGGCCATGCCCACGAGAGGGAACTAGTAGTAGGCCTTGTGTCTTCCTGCTAGGCAGCTGTGTGAGTGAGTGTGGGACCAGCTTCTCACAGACCTGGACAGGCCCAGAGGGCAGCACTTGAGTGGCGCGAAATATGAACTAAGCTCGCAGACAGCATGGGCTGTCTGTGCAGACAGTACAGGCTGTCTACATGCACTCTCACAACCTGCTTCATGACGCATTGGATGTGCTTCTGACACCGCCACAACAATATCCATTATCCTTCAACCACGACCACTATATACACCGACCAGCTTAACAGAAATATCTCAGATTGACTTTAGTGTTAGTTACCGTATGCAGCCTCTCTGACTACTATCCTTTGTGAGTAAAGTAGCAATGTACTATACTCTCTGATGGTAGTAAAGTAACAGTGTGTTGAGTGGGTGGGAGTCAGGGGTGACTTGTGTTGCACATGCACCTTATTCGTCAAATTGTCGGTACAGCATGCCTTTGATGTAAGGATATTCCAATATTGCGATAACTTCCCTCTAAGGAGACATGCGTTTCTGAATTCCCTTGCCATTCCAGCCTACCTCTCGTTCCCTCTTGCAGACACGAACTTATTCTCTCTCGTGCATTCTCAGTCCACTTTTGTTCTGTAGTACATCCGCCTCGCACATTAGGAAACTGGCCTTTCCAAAGGTTTTATAAGGTTCTTTGTCTCATTTCTAGCTTTTTATTCTTCTGTGGCAAATAAAGATTTGTGAACTCTAAGGGTGGGAATATAACTTCCTCTGTAGCAGTTCCAGCGATAGATCCTGCCAGAGGAATTCCCATCGTTGTGGCGGTAGGACCGCCGTGACTGACAGGCAATCTGGCAGGAGTTTCAGGTGCTTCTTGATGAGTCTGTGTTTGTGCTCCACTACGAGAAATGGTGCGTGATTTCCTGTGTCCATATCCAATAATAACTAAAACAACAAAAAGGCACAATACCGTGACTGGAACAATACTCAAATAACCCGCACATCTGAGAGAGGAGCTTACGACGACGTTTCAGTCTGATTTGGACCATTTATAAAGTCACACTAACAAAAAGGAACGAACGAACGAACGAACAAGTTCAGGTAAGATCCCAATGGGATGAGCGGGGAAGACGGGACAGGCGAAGAATAGCGCTGGAGAGGAGTGTTCTTAGTTGTAGAAATAGAGCCAGGGCTTAACCCAGCAGCGAAGTCGATCGTGGGACAGACATTGAGAACGCACATAGCAGGCTCTTCTTTTGGGACTCCGGTGGGTGAGTGGGGAAGTGTGGACAGACGAAGAATAGTCGGTGAGAGGAAGGTCTTGAGTTGTAGATGAAAGAGCCAGGGCTAAACCCAGCTGCGTGGCACTGCGAGGCAGTGTAGAGAGGGCATGTTGAGGGCATAGAAGAGAGAGCAGACTGCAGACAGTGCTCGCTGGCTGATATGCTTCAGGCTGAGGTGAAGAGCTGGTTTGGACGTCAGGTGTCGGGAGGCTCATGTTGTGTGTTGCGAAAGTGTGTTGTGTGTTTGGCTAAACTTCGCTGGTGATGGAGCCACTTCTGAGACTTTCGAAGTCTCTCTTGGGCATGTGGAATAGTTGCATTCTGAGGTTGGAGCAGTTCAGATTCGTCACGAGGTAAGATAGTGCGTTTTCAAAAGGAATTTGGTGAGGTTTGGTGCAGGCGTACTTAACAGCTCCCTCTTTCATTAAGTGGAGCATATCAGCTGCGCTCATTTCGGTTGGGAGGTTAGGGGTGGTGTAGAAGGTTAGAGACCCATTAAAGGCTAGTTAGGTATCTTTATTTCGAAACGTTTCGCCTACACAGTAGGCTTCTTCAGTCGAGTACAGACAAGTTGATAGAAGCAGAAGATACTTGAAGACGATGTAATCAGTCCATCACCCTTAAAGTATCTTCTGCTTCTATCAACTTTTCTGTACTCGACTGAAGAAGCCTACTGTGTAGGCGAAACGTTTCGAAATAAAGATACCTAACTGTTGCATATGTGTCTTACCTAACAATCTGTCGGTATTTTATACCATTTTAATGTTCACAAACAGATCTACCTGGGGTGTATGTATGTATGTATAATGTTCACCAAGACCATAGTCCTGGCACGGGTCTCAATCTTGCGATGACCCGTCTCTGGCTCCCGAGGGAGAAAGGTTTCTACAATGATGCGACGTATGCTGCTCAAGCACTCTTCTGGTCAGTTCAACTGGTGCATCTCATAAGCGACAACACCATATGTATTCCTAACTATGGACACTAGCGAGGAGGAGGATATGTCGTTATCACAGGTAACAGCTTGTCTGGTTCGTTGACTCCATGGTACACTAGTGTGGCCGCAGTCATCTCTGGGTCCTCTTCGGGAGGGAATATCACTCCTAGTTGTCTGCAGAGTGTCTCAGTAACTTCGCACTCCAGAAGATAGTGTGTTAGGGGCCGCTGGACAACGTGCTGACAGTACTGGCACATCTCCTCAGCCTTGTCTACCATCATCTTGGCTGTGGGAAAGCCCAAAAGAAGCCGATGGATGGCGGTACACTGCGCTCTGGACCAGCTTCTATCATATGGAGGGTGTTCTCCCTGAGTCGCTGCTCGGTACCACTGTTGAGATGGGGTATCACCTAAGACCTCCCCCATAAGTTTCATGGCTCTGGCAGCCACCAGTTTGGTCTGTCGTAGGCTGATTGGGACAGTAACCCCAACATGTGAATAGTCTGTTGCTGCCTTGCCTGCATCATCTGCCGCCTCATTTCCCCGGATGCCAGCATGGCTGGGGATCCAGTTCAATGTCGATCTGTTACCCTGAACTTCTAAGGCTGTCATTATGCTCAGGATCGATGTGATGAGGTGAACATTGTCCTGTGGTTGAGGGTGGGAGAGGGCATTGATTGCAGAGGTGGAATCAACATGTATGACAGGTCGGAGTCGATGTCGTAGGGCATGTGACAATGTCTGCTGAATCGCCACCAGCTCAGCTTGAAGGATCGTGCAGTGGTCAGGGAGTCGCCAGCCTCGTGTGTGACCATTGTGGTACAGTCCAGCTGCTGCTCTCTTCCTGTCAGGGTCGACAGAACCATCTGTGAAATACACTGCACATGTGCCTCCCTCTGCCAGTGCCATGCTTGTCTCAGCATGATTGCTGAGGGTGTCTTGACTGCAGAGACGCTTAGAGATGGGTAGCTGCATGATGCAAACATCGGCTGGATCTGGGCGCCAGGGAGGTGGTGCATGGTACCCAGCAACAGGAAGGTCACAACTCTTCTCAAGGAGTAGTTGTATAGGCAGCAGCTTCCGCCCAGCAGCACAAAACGAACGAATCCAGGAGTAGTCCGTGAAGAGTGTGGGATCTTGTGCCATGGTTGTCAATATCTGCCGGTGCAGAATCGTGGCCACTTTGCAGGCGTTTATATATCTTACTCTGTCAGCCAAGGAAGGAAGCCGGACCTCAGATCTGAGACATACTGTGTTGGTCCAGATGGGGGCCCCAAGCATAGTTCTTATCGCCTGATTTTGTACGACCTCCACCCTTTGCCTGCTCTGCGGGAAGAGATGAGCTAACGCCGCTTCACCGTAGTCAATGAGCGAGAGTATAGCTTGTATATAGTACAAGCGAAGTACATCTTTGCTTGCCCTTGCACGGTGCCTCGTCATGGCTCTCATGGCGTTGAGTCTGAGTAGAGCACGTGACCTGACATACTCGGCCTGTTTCTAAAAGGTCAGCTTTTTATCAATGTAGATTCCCAAGTACAGGTAGGAGCCTGTCCACTTAAGTTCTATATCCTGAATACGTAATCTATTCACAGGATCTGGTCCCTTGAACATCATTGCAAGAGATTTCTCGGCCGAGATCTTGAGGCCTAGTTCCTTGCAAGACTGCATAATCAGGTCCAAAGCTCTCTGAGCCTGTCGTTCTAAATTGCCTTTCTCATTCACTACGAGTGCAAGATCATCAGCATAGCTGAGGAGCTGTGTACCACTATGAAAGGGAAGGCTCACAAGCTCCTGCATAAGGATGTTAAACAAGGTAGGACTGAGCACACCTCCTTGTGGTGTACCGTTTTCCAGGGATTTGAAGGAAGAGTAGTGTCCCTGAAAGCTGACACAGGCCTGCCTGCCCCTAAGGTAGGACTCTATCCAGGCCAGGAGGCGTCCTTTGATTCCCTTCAGAGCTAGTATTGCCAGAACTGCTGTGGGGCTGGCTAGCTCAAATGCCTTTTCAAGGTCGAGGTAGACGACAATACTAGGTTTTTTGATACTATCAGCAATCTTGCTTAGTAGAGTGGTTATGCACTCTGCTGTACCCATTCCTTTGGTGAAGCCAAATATGTGATGATGAGATGGTCCAAGTTTCCATAAGAGGCGGTTTAACACCATCCTCTCAGCAGTCTTGGCTAAGCAGCTGGTCAGCGATATGGGTCTCATACTGCCTGGGTCCTTGGGCTTTGGAATTGGTACGATGGTAGCTTTCTTCCAAGCTGCTGGGAGTGTCCTGGCCCTCCACGACTTGTTAATGACGTCTAGTATGGCCTCCCATCCACTCTGCCCAGCCCGTGCAATCATGGAGTATGTAACACCATCGATGCCCGGGGCAGTGTCACCTGTGTTCTTAATGGCACGTCGGAGTTCCAAGTCCGTGAGGTCTTCATCAGTCACATCTTCCGACTCACATGCAGCTTGTATCGTTAGCTGGCGCTGTGGCAGAAGATCCGTCTGTATATTCCGGATGTCGTGTGGGAGCTGAGTGGAGGCTCCCCTGGAAGTGAAAAGCTCCACTAGTTTCTCAGCTTCCTGGGATGGGTTCGGGTTGCTCTTGCCAATTGCTATGTTGAGTTTGCCCCATATCTCAGATAAAGTGGTGTGATGCTCGAATGTTGAGCACCACTCCAGCCATTTCTCAGTTTTTACTCTGAGAGAGACTCTGCGGGCATGCTGCACAATGGCTCTCAGAGTATTCCTGTTCTCTGCCGTAGGGTTACGCCTGTATAGCTTCCTAAAAGAGTTGATGCGGTGGTTCTGCTCCCGCACCTCGTCGTTGTAGAACCACCAGTCTCTTTTGTGGGTGCGTCCTGCGTACTTCTTTGGAATTGCACACTCTGCTGCCTGGGTGAGAACAGTGATTAGCTCCTGTTCAGCAGTATCACAGTCTTCAGATAGAGAGTATGTGGACCACCAGTCATGAAGATAATCCTGGAACACCTTCCAGTTGGCTCTCTTTACGTCCCATCTAGGAGGCAGCACAACTGTGGGAGGCCTGTTGATGTTGAAGGTGGTGATCACTGCAAAGTGGTCACTGACAAGGTGAGGATGAGTTTCCCATGTGGCTCCTGCTGCGAGTTGTCTTGACACGAAGGTAAGGTCGAGGCAGCCACACAACAGGTGTGTGGGGTCTCCATTGTTTAGCAACTTTACCTCTGGAATATCGTGTAGGAGCATTGCTATGTGTCTGCCAGCAGCATTGGTTGCTGAGTGAAAGTGCAGCATTGGGTGATGTGCGTTGAAATCTCCACCCACAATACTACACTCAGTGCGTGCTAGTGCGAGGAGCTCTGCAATGTCGAGGGTGTGTCTTGGGTTCTTGTAGATGTTATAGATGGTAATGGGCGCCCCAAGTATGTGCACAAGGATGGCCTGTACCTCGACATCCTCCCCACAGTCCACAGGGTTGGCTATAACCTCGTGAGGTATTGTATTGGATACAAATACAGCTGTGCCTCTGCAGTGAACGCCCGGGTCCATGTGCCGAAAATACCCAGCAAAACCGGGTAGTCTTGGGCACATAGTCGGGACAGTCAGAGTTTCTTGTAGCAAGACGATGTCAACCCGATCCCGAATTAATGCTTCCAGCAAGAGGTGCTGTTTGCCCCTCAGGCCCTGAATGTTCCATTGTAGGACCTTGAGGGTGTGATTTGGTACCGAGGTTATTCCATCGCTGTTGTTTCCTGAGCTGGAGACTGAGTCCTGCCCACTCTGAGAACCTGCAAATTCATGGCATCCACTGTCTCCTCGGTCAGTAAGCACACTCTCAGGAGCGTACTGACCATCTTCCGGAATGTGCTCTGTTGTTCCGTGGAGTTGATTGTGTTGCAAATAAAATCCGTGAAAACCTTGATGAGTACTACGAGATCCTCCCTGGTGAGGGCCTGCTTTGGGGTTGGGTTCGAAACAGTGGATATTATCTTGGCTGTTGTGGTCTGTAGGGACTGCTGAGGGTTGGATTTCTTTATTGTATGCACCGTGGTCTGTTGCTGTATACCAGGTTGGGTAGCCGGGATCTGCTGGTGAGGCGCCAGTTGAGTCTGCAAAGCGCCTGTGCCGGGTAAGGAGTGCCTGCGTTGTCGTGCTATGGCCGGTGGGGGCTCGTTTAGTGCCGCCTGCTGATCGCATTGACCAGATGCACCCCGTTGACGCCTCCTGTTCCTCTTGTTTCTGTTTCTTCGTTGAGGTAGGGGTGCAGGAGGTTCTTGACCTTGACGCCTGGTTGAGGCTTCTAGGGTTGGGAATTCCTGGGCATTGACTTGGGTTAGCTGCTGAGAGATCTGCAGTATGGCAGGGTTCTCTGCACCCATCGTTTGCTGAGAGTGATGATCCGTCGTAGCCTGTTGCCGAGTTTTTGGCGTCTTCCAGACTTCTTGAATTCTGGCGAGCCTCTCGGGGCATCGAGGATTCCAGGCATGGTGTTTCTGCCTGCAGTTCGGGCATTGTGGAGTGGGTGGCGATGCATTTTTCAGCTTGGTGATGCATTCCTCGGTAGGGTGGTGCTGGCTGCAGACACCGCAGATTACTCTGTTCGGACAGAGTGCACCCAGGTGTCCATAACGCTGACACTTGAAACAGCGAACTGGTTCTGCTGTGAAGGTCCTGACATCGTACCTGCCCCAAGAACCGAGGTCCAGCTGGGATGGCAGTGGTCCTACATGCTGAATGAGGACCTGTCGGGTTGGTGCGTTGCCTGCCGTCTTTGCCTTGAGACGTTGAGCTGACCCCACACTGGGGTGAGCTGCTACTGCCTCGATGGGCATCATCAGCGGGTATCGCATCACTACACCCTTGGTGATTTTCTGCCGAGAGTCCAGTTCCTCCAGGGTGAATGAGCGATCTGTCTCTATGAATCTCTTCAAGGTGGTATACATTTCCTTGTTGAGAGGAGTCAATATTGGTTCTGTAGATGAATGGTTCAGAGAACCGACATGTTGATAAATTAGACACATGTGCAACTCTTGGGTATCTTTATTGAGGAAACGTTTCGCCACACAGTGGCTTCATCAGTCCATACAAAGGAGAATCTTGAAGAATAGGAGGAGAATGAGGTAATCAGTCCCTCAACCTTGAGTCGATGTGGTCAGTCCATCAATCTTGAATAGAATACGGCATACGTGCTGAGAAGGAGCTTATAAACCGTTGGCAGGAGAGGTGAAGCAGTCAGAGGCAGTGTAACACTTATTCAATGTTGAAGTAGGTCGTGCCCAAGAATTAGGCAAGCGAAGAATTCCCAAGTATTAAGATCCCAAGAAGATGCAGTGTCTGACAGGTTTGTAGATGAATGGTTCAGAGAACCGACATGTTGATAAATTAGACACATGTGCAACTCTTGGGTATCTTTATTGAGGAAACGTTTCGCCACACAGTGGCTTCATCAGTCCATACAAAGGAGAATCTTGAAGAATAGGAGGAGAATGAGGTAATCAGTCCCTCAACCTTGAGTCGATGTGGTCAGTCCATCAATCTTGAATAGAATACGGCATACGTCAGTCCATCAAGATTGATGGACTGACCACATCGACTCAAGGTTGAGGGACTGATTACCTCATTCTCCTCCTATTCTTCAAGATTCTCCTTTGTATGGACTGATGAAGCCACTGTGTGGCGAAACGTTTCCTCAATAAAGATACCCAAGAGTTGCACATGTGTCTAATTTATCAACATGTCGGTTCTCTGAACCATTCATCTACAAACCTTGACACTGCACTTGGGATCTTAATACTTGGGAATTCTTCGCTTGCCTTCACTGCCTCTGACTGCTTCACCTCTTGCCAACGGTTTATAAGCTCCTTCTCAGCACGTATGCCGTATTCTATTCAAGATTGATGGACTGACCACATCGACTCAAGGTTGAGGGACTGATTACCTCATTCTCCTCCTATTCTTCAAGTGTTTCCTCAATTCCAAGAGTTGCACATGTCTAATTTATCAATATTGGTTCTCCCCTCCCTTGAACTTCAGGTTGTGTCGTGATTCCAGGTATGAAACAATCATAGTGGGTTCTGTGGTCCCCGTAAGACTTCACCTTGAATTTGCCAGGTCGGTTGAGCTGGTTTGCCTGCTCCTTGGACGGACGGCGCTTCTTCTTGTTGTCCACAGTGTTCCATCCCTCTTGGTTTTCGGGGGGTGGGGTGTTTATTTCCTCCCCTGTTTCTATGGTCGCTGGCTCCATGGTTGGGACTGTCAGATCTGCTACAATGTGAGCTGGATCTTCCTCTTCCTCTCGCAATTTCTTCGCTAGAATTTCGCCCCACATTTCCAAATCTGAGTCCTCCGTCGTGTTCGTGGAGCATCGTGGCCTCTTCTTTTCGGCAGAAGCCATGTGCCTATCTTGTGATAAGGTAGTGAACTCCGTGAACTGAGTGTGTGGAAGGTACGGGAGTATTTATAGTCAGGTTCAGAATGTTGAGGTCAGGTGGAGAATGCTGCATCTGATGATCTACCGGGTGGGGTTATAGAGTCTTGGGTAGCTTGGCAGGGGTATTGGACAAGTGTTGAGTAGACCTTCTGCAGTGTTCTATGTTCTTATGTGGGATAGCGATGAAGAAGTTTCTTGGCAAGTGGTTCAGCTATGTTATAGAAGCCATTGTTCTGGTTGAAATTGTTGGTTATAGAGATAAGCAATGATTCCAGAATTCTTCGGTATTGAGTGTTGTCTTCTGTGGCGATAAGTCTTGAGTTTCTGTAGTTAATTAAATGGTTGTGTGAATTGCGATGTTGTACACAGGCATTCCTTGTATCATCAGTCCTGCTTGCGTATTGGTGTTCTGAAATACGTGTTTGGAGGTCTCTTGATGTTTCGCCCATGTATAATTTGTTGCAGTCATTACAAGGGATTATGTATACCCCTGCAGAGGATGGAAGCTTGTCCTGTCTACTACTGGTGATGTCCTTGATGGTCGTGGTTGTGGAGGTAGATACTTGGAATGATGTATTGGAAAAGATGTTGGAAACATGTTTGGCAATGGAGTTGGTGGGGAGGACTATGTATCTCTTCTCGGTAGTGTCTTCTCTGGGTGTGTTAAAGATGTTTAATGCCCGCCGTCTGCAGTCTCTGATGAAGTGACGAGGATAGTGGAATTTAGAAAATACTTGTTCAATTATAGTGCACTCTTCCTCAAGGAACTCATTGCTGCAGATTCTGAGCGCACGCAGGAAGAAGCCTATAATTACACCACGTTTAATTTTGGTGTCGTGGTGAGAGTAGAAGTGGAGAAGATCGTTTTGGTTGGTTGGTTTTTGATAGACTTTAAAACGAAGTTCATGGTCAGTTTTGCAGAGGAGAACATCAAGGAAAGGAAGAGTGTTGTCGACTTCTTCAATTGTGAACTGGATTGAGGGCTCGACCTGGTTGAGCTTGTCTTGGAGAGCTTGAACGTTGAAGCGCCTGGGAGTTATGAGGAGAATGTCGTCAACATAACGGAGCCAGGTGACAGTCGAAGGAATAATGGTGGAGAAACGCTCGGCTTCCAGATGTTCCATGTATAAGTTCGCCAGGACGGCACTGAGTGGCGAGTCCATGTGTAGACCAAAAGTCTGTTGAAGAAGGTGATTTTCGAAAGAGAAACACGTGAAGCCGACACATAGTCCAACGAGGTCGATGAAATCGCTGGCTGGAATAGGAAGATCAAGTGAATAGTCAATTTTTCTGCGCAGGAGATCGATGGCTTGTGTAGTAAGTACTTTGGTGAATAGGGAAGTTACGTCAAGGCTGGAAAGTTTCTTGTTCCTGATGTTGATGTTGCGAATGCGACTGAGAAGATCACCCGAGTATTTGAGATGTGCTGGACTGATAGTGCCCAAGAGTTTGGAGAGGTGTTTTGCGAGAATTCCTGAGAGTTGGTGGGGAGCACTGCCTATTCCTGAAGATATGGGCCTCAATGGGATACCAGGTGTTGCAACCCCTGAATGGGTTACAATGATTATTATGTATATATAATGTATATTACCTTTTCATTTAATTTTATATTGCTTATATTTGCGATAAAAGCTAAATCGTAAATGTATGACTTTATATTATTATTTGACTGTTATATTGTTATTTAGCTTATGTTGTTAGGATGTATATAAAATGTGCTCAGTTAGTCTTGATTGTCAAACTACTGCAATTATCGCTCGTTATACTGCTGGCTTCTGAGCTGCAGTTGTCCACGTAGCTATCACGTGATCGAGGGGGGGTGTCCTCACCTCTCGTGAAGTTTTCAGTCTGCTCGAGACTCGCTTGGTGGTTGGACAGATTGTCTGTCTCATTATTCTTGTTAGTTCTGTAGAACTCTGTTCACAGAACATTGTATAGACTTTGTGATTTTCGACGTTGTACTGAGGTTGTGTCGCTTAGACACTGAACATCTCAGGTCCTGAGCTATAGCTTCTGACCTAATTTTGTACTGGTTCCTGTGTATTGTCACAGTCACAGTTTTTCCTATGCTGAACATAGATTCAGTATTATGGGAGTTTTGTAACTTTTGTGGAGGATCTGCTGATGGTCCCTACTTAGTGTTGTTATATTATTTCCCAGTTCCTGATTCTGTGTCGCAGTCGCTTGATATTGCATTGCTATTGGGCTTAGCATTCTTTGTTGTTCAAGCAGACTGTACGGGTTGCCAGTCGGTCAAGAAGTTAGTTTATTTGAGGACTTTGTCAGTCACTTGTTTAAGTCTTATTCGAGTCTTGAGACATAGCTAACTACTTAAGAGCACTTACACGCATACACACACTTGTACATATTTGTAATATCTTATTAAATGTTAATGTACCTGACGGTACTTAAGAATTATAAATGTGATACATGCTTTCAGCACAATAATATTGAACTCGAGAGATTGATTTTATTTTGATTGCTGTAATTAATTTAATTTGATAATATACCTCTAGACAACTTACTACTTAATAAATTTATTAAATTTTAATTTCTCTAGTTAGTAGCCTACCAGTTATAATCCTAAAGCACTATTGAACCATACTGAATTTTAATGGATAATTGGACAAGGATACTGACTACTTGTTACGAAAACCCAGTAACAGGCTGGATGCTAGAAGGGCAGTCCTTATTAGTATTCACTGGAGATCTCTAAGCTTTTAGAATCGCGTTTTTTGTAACACCAGGCTTGTGAGTTTTTGGTAGGCCGTACATTCTGGCAGGTCTGGGGTTGCTGGGTATGGTGTGCAGAAGTTTCTTTCCTTGTTCTGAGTTCCTCAGAATGCGGCGAGTCCTTTGATGAAAAGTTTTAGTAAGGTTGTCCACTTGGTTAGTTGTGAGGGGTTTGTAGGTATCTGGGTCATTAAGTAGATTGAGCATTTTGTTCATGTAGTCGTCAGTGTTCATGATAACAACACCACCTCCTTTATCAGCGGTGGTGACCCTGATGGTCGTGTCTTCTGCTAAACCTTTAAGTGCAATGATGTAACGTCGAGGTATGACTGGTAGATCTGTTTGTGACTTGAAAAAGCCCACTGTGTGGGCGAAACGTTGTCAATAAAGGATCACATTAAACTGCATATGTGTTTATGTTTCCATTGTGTCGGTATTTTATACCATTTATTTTCATCGCTTGGCTTAGGTAACGGTTGCCTGTGGTTTCTTCTTCGGTTATTTCTTCGACTACTACTTCGTCGTCGTCAGAGGGTTGTTCATAATGTTCTGGTTCTATTTCGTCTTCTGTGACTGTGTTAAGAGGAGGCAGGGAGTGTTGGTCGGTTGTGGTTTGTTGGGCTGGTGGTGGGTGGTGAAAGGTGGCAGTAGACGGTGGTGTTGGCTCTGGAGTAGAGTCTTGGTCAGAGATACGAGTAGGACCAGGGGTTGAGGTTAAGTTAACAATGCATGAAATTAGCTTGAAGAGGTCTTGTGATGGTGGTGAGTCTGGAAAGTTGAAGTTTGGCATGTTGTTTAGGCGAAACAGTTCATTGATTGTTGTGCTGAATGAGCCAGGGTTTGCAGCATTAGTGAGGTGTGCATACATCATACAATATAGCACCTTGGATGGAGCAGCGTCAGGAAGAGCAGAGAGGGACTGGCTGGGTGGAGATGATTGTTGTGTAGCTTGAAGGAGTTCGGTGGTATCTGATTGAATTTTTGCAATGGTGGCGTATGTTAGTGATTTAGGGTTGTTCTTCTTGGTTTCTTCAATGATTTTCTTAGACAAGACTTCTTTACGTAGAGGGCATTTTGCTGCAAGGGTGTGGTGAGTACCCTTGCAGTTGAGGCAGATAGGAGAGGTAGTGGTAGTAGAACATTCTTTGAAGTGAACATTAAAATGGTATAACGTTTCGAAATAAAGATACCTAACTGTTGCATATGTGTCTCACCTAACAACCTGTCGGTATTTTATACCATTTTAATGTTCAATCTGTCAGACACTGCAACACAAGGGTATCTTGGTACAGACCTGAAATCAACTTCGACAACCTCTACTAGTGAGAACGGCTGGATTTGAGAGGGACCTGACCTCCCAACATCTACGTTCTTACCTCTACTAGTGACCTACGTCTCACCTCCTGGCGCTATATGAGGCTCCATCCTGTCACTTCAACTCCATATTGTTTCAGACTACGGAACAATGCTCTTCTCCAGACTGAGGGACTGACCACCTCAAAACTTTAAGGGTGATGGACTGATTACATCGTCTTCAAGTCTCTTCTGCTTCTATCAACTTTTCTGTATTCGACTGAAGAAGCCTACTGTGTAGGCGAAACGTTTCGAAATAAAGATACCTAACTGTTGCATATGTGTCTCACCTAACATTCCTTGAAGTCATGGCCGTCTTTACCACAGTTTGTGCAGTACTTCTTCCCTTTCAGAGGACAGTCAGGCATTGAGTGGTGATAGGAGTAGCAGGTCCAGCATGGCGAGATGTGGGCGAAACGTTCGGGTTCTATGTGATTTGCATGGATATGATAGTAGGAGATAGTTAGGCCGTCAGACAGTGCTCTAGTAGCCATATCGATGTTGGAGAAGGTTAGCTTGATCATTGTAGATTTTGGTGATATGTGGATTTTGGTGATATGTTCAATCGACGTCCAGGCATTTTGTTCCTCGATTGAGGTCTTGAGATCCTCAGTCGATAAAGAAGTGACGAGTTTGTCCAGCCGTTTGACGAGAACGGAACGTTTCGCCAGCAAAAAAGGTGTAGATAAATTAGACACATGTGCAACTCTTGGGTATCTTTATTGATAAAGATACCCAAGAGTTGCACATGTGTCTAATTTATCAACATGTCGGTTCTCTGAACCATTCATCTACAAAAAAGGTGTAAGGGAGATGGTGAATTGTCGGTCTCTGAGGGTTTTCATAGAGGTGTCGGCGATCAGCTTTGAGGCTTTATAATCGTCAGTACAGACGACGATGAATGAGTCTTTCGTCGAGTGGATGGCTGTAAATTTAACCTGTAGGCAAGTCTTTACAGCGGCAGCAAGGGCAAGTTTAGTAGAGTCATTTATTACTCCACTGTTGGGTTTGATCCTTACACGGTTTGCAAGCATCATGAAGGAGTAAGGGAGGGGCTGGTACGATGATTATAGGTTCCCCTCCCCGACGGGGATCGAAGGAACACTTCTTGAGGTGAGGAGCGACTGTCTTGTGAACGACCTTTTAACCTACTAAGGTTACTGACAAAAAGGAAGTAAGCAAGCAAACAAAGCAAATAAGTTCAGGTAAGATCCCAATGGGATGAGCGGGAAGACAGGACAGACAAGGAATAGCTCTGGAGAGGAGTGTTCTTAGTCAGAGAAATAGAGCCAGGGCTTAACCCAGCAGCTAAGGCGATCGTGGGGCAGACTTGAGAACAGGAATAGCAGGGACTGTTGCATCGAACTTGTGGTAGTTGAAGTCTTGAATCTTGAGTAGCTGGCAGCAGGCTAGGTCACATCAGAGGGTAGAACACATGTGGGAGTTATAGGAGTAACTGGGGAGGCAGGTTAGCAATGGAGCCATTTTCGAACTTTTTGAAGCTGCTCCTAGATAGGTGGTATAGTTTAACCTTGTTACTGAAGGTGAAACGTAGAGGCTTGATGAACTCAAGAACTTGGGTGAGTGTGAAGTGAAGCAGTGATTCACATGCATTGTGAGGGAAAGGTTCAATAGATAGGAGTAGCGAGGGAGTGTATAGTAACAATAGTTTCATTGCCGGCTACTTGTTAAGGTAGGGTAAGTCCAGCTCCCGCTATTTCCCCCCCCTTTTTTCCCCCTCCCCGAAAGTGATAGTTTGATTGCCAGCTGCTTGTTAAGATAGAGTCAGTCTAGCTCCGGCTATCCCTTCCCCCTCCCTCTCCCCCCCCCCCGTAAGGTGACGTGTGGGGCTCCGGTCAAACAGTAAATCACTTGACTCACAGCTCCCAACACTACTGTAAGTACACGCCTGATCATATTTTAGTGGACTTATTGGTTGAAAGCTTCACTTTTGACCAATAATTAACTTAGTCCTTTCAGTCTTTATCTGTTAAATGTTTTAATAATCACCACATCTTTTAGGTATTGTACTTATCATGGAGAGTGATTTCTTAAGCAGTGGGAAATCTGTCTCTCTTTACAGCTTGGAATGACAGAAAGGGTCACCTGAGACGTCCCATGTTTAGTCTACTTACCTGTTATGTAAGCCAACACAGGACCTAACCCCTCATCATAGCAGTGGTAACGAACCTGTTTTCCTGTCATCTGAAGTAATTACACACGGCTATACTCTGTGAAGAACGAACCAGTGGTGGTCACCAACATCTGCTACCCCCCTCCCCCCCACATCAGCAACGGCTACGATTTCAACAACACGCAGTGTCACCAACACCTGACACCCCATTACCACGATATACCTATATTAGCGTTGAGTTCAAATGTAATTTTTTTTTTCATTTCATTTTTCATTTTTCTTTCAATTAGGATACCCATTCATGTTTTATTGTTTTACATTTTCCGTTTCTAAATAATAAAGTGTTTATCATTGTCTGTTATTATTTCTTTTTCTATTCATTAATTTTCCTGAGGAGGAGCCAGCCTTGGTAATACTGACTGTAGTTGTTACAGGGCTGAGTAAGCCTTCACATGCATACTTAACTGTTCCAGCATCGAGGCTTTTGTAGAGTTCAGTACAGGTCATGGTGTCAGTATTTGAAGGAGAAGTGTAAAAGGTAAGGTTTTCCCATGAGGGTTTACTGGAGTCGTCGCTGTCTTCCTCTTCTGGAGTGGATTCATTGGGAGAATCTACAATGGTGGTAGCAGGTGACTGAGGGTCGACAGGAGCAGCTGTGAGGTGTAATGGTTGTGTAACAGCAGGCTGGGAGAGGTGATAGACGGTGGTTGAGGCAACATGACCAACGTTGTCAGCGGTGGAAGTGATTATAGAAGTTACAGGAACAGTTGCTTGGGCAGGAGACAGGTCTGCAGGTGCAGTAAAGTTCAGGACGTTGGGAAGGATCTTGAGTATGTCTGCTGAAGGTGTGGAGTCCGGAAAATTGAAGGCAGGCATGTTGTTCAGACGGAATAGTTCGTTAATAGTGTTGTTGAAAGTGCCGGGGTTTGCTGCGTTTGCAAGGTGTGCATACACCATGCGGTACAGCGCCTTGGAGGAATCTCCGTCAGGGAGTGGAGAGAGAGGGAGTTGCTGGGCGATGGTGTCTGTAGATTAGCGTGTAGAGTCTTGGTGGTGTCGGTTTGTGGTTTGGTTATTGCAGCGTATGTCGGTGAATTGGAGGTGTTCTTTAGAACTTTAGTTTTCTTCAATATGATTTCTTTCCTGAGTGGGCACTTAGCTGCAAGGATATGATGATTACCCTCGCAGTTAAGACATGTTGGTGCTGTAGTAATGGTGCAGGATCTGAATTCGTGTCCATCATTCCCACATTTTGAACAAAACTTCTTATCCTTGATGGGGCAGTCCTTGGTGGTGTGTTTATAGGAGTAGCAGGTCCAGCAGTGGGAGATGTATGTGAAACGTTCTTATTCTATATGACTAGGGTGAATGTGGTAATATGAGATGGCCAGACCGTCAGAGAGAGCTTGGGCAGCCATGGAGATGTCTGAGAATGTAATCTTTAGCATAGATGAGGCGTTAGGGATCTTGGAGATGCTGTCTACCGAGGCCCAGGTGTTTTGTTCCTCAATAGATGTCTTCAGTGCTTCAGTAGAGAGAGAGGTGACGATATTGTCCAGTCTTTTCATAAAGACCGAACGTTTCGACTTAAGAATGGAGACGGGGATAGAGTGAATTGTTGTGTTTGTAGGGTCCTGATTGAAGAGTCGTCCATTAGTTTCGATGCTTCCGTGTCGTCTGTGCAGCCGTCAATGAAGGAGTCCTTCAGAGAGTGGATTGCCGTAAATTTGACCTGCAGGCAGGTCTTAACGACAGTAGCTAAAGCTAACTTCGAGGAGTCATTTATTACACCATTCACAGGCTTGATTTTCACACGATGCGGCAGCATTGTGAAAAGGATGTGACGTTTGTAGAATATAAATTCTACACCCCGGCGGGGTCGAAGAGAGGCTTCTTGAGTGTAGAGCAACTGTGTGATCGGACTGCGTCTGGACAAAAAGGAATGAATGAATGAATGAAAGTTCAGGTAAGATCCCAAATGGGATGAGAGGGTAAGACGGGACACACGAAGAATAGTGTTGGAGAGGAGTGTTCTTAGTTGTAGAAATAGAGCCAGGGCTTAACCCAGCAGCGAAGGCGATCGTGGGACAGATATTGAGAAGAGAAATTCAGGCTCTTCTGTTGGGACTCCGGTGGGGTGAGCTGGGAGGAAGGGACATGCGACGTTTAGAGCTAGAGAAGAGTGTAGAACTGAGCCTTGTCTTAACCCAAAAGCTAAGGCGAACGTGGGTCAGAGAATGGTACCTGTCTTAGAAGGTACCTGTCAGCGGATCCAAGGTTATTTGTAAGTAGGGTTAGGAGCAGGATCATGCAAGGAGTAGAAAAGGTTGTGTTGGTTTGTGGGTCTGCGAATGTCTTCGTCAAGGAGAGAGGTCCAGTAGTCATGTCGTGTCTCAAGTTTGTCTATCTGTCACTGAGCGTCTTCCAGTACAGATTCAGCGCAGGGATGTCTAATTGGGCATGGAGAGACTCGCTTGTGGCGAAGTCCTCCCATCTGACAACAAGCACCCAGCGCAGCGCCTTGTTCTGGACACGCTGCAGTTTAAGTAAGTTTGCTTTTGCTGCAAGAGAGAGGGCTAGAGGAGAGTAAGTTATCAGAGGACGTATTAGGGATTTGTAGAGGTGTAGTTTGGTGCGTTGAGAGGCATGTTTCAGCTTGTAGAGGCCCGCAAGAGCCTTACTAGCTATTGCATGCCTTGAGTGAATGTGTCCGTGTAAACTAAGAAGGTAGTCAAGATTAACGCCAAGGACAGTGACAGATTGTGTGATGGGGATGTAAGTGCGGGTGTCAGCTGTTC
Organism: Cherax quadricarinatus; assembly: GCF_038502225.1. Taxonomy (NCBI): domain Eukaryota; kingdom Metazoa; phylum Arthropoda; class Malacostraca; order Decapoda; family Parastacidae; genus Cherax; species Cherax quadricarinatus. The sequence goes on along the minus strand of NC_091294.1, from coordinate 6,336,707 downwards.
TGAGTTCGACAGGTAATGGAGGATCACGTTTCCTGTAGTTAAAATACGTAATGCTGGATTTTGCTGCATTGGTTTTGATCCTCCATTTTTGTTCCCAGACGGGTATCCTGTCGACCTCATTTTGTGTTTTGTGTGTGAGTGTATCTATATTGGCATGAGTGATAAGTTGTGTAATGTCGTCTGCATAGGCTAGTGTGATGGAGTTGTGGTATACAGGTGTTGGAATGTCGTTAGTGTATAAAATGTAGAGGGTAGGGGAGAGGACAGATCCCTGGGGTACTCCAGCATTTAGTGTGAAGTAGTCAGAGTAACAGCCTTGGAATTTGATTCTCATGGTACGGCCGTCTAGGAAGTTGCAGAGGAGTTTACGAGTAGTGAGAGGCAGGTTAAAGTTAGTGCAGAGTTTGTACTTGAGCCCTTCGTGCCAGACAGTGTCAAAAGCTTTTTCAACGTCTTTTGCAACCAGGGCTGTCCTGTTTCTGTGTTTTGTGTTTATGTGGATGTAGTTAAGAATGATGTTAATGGCATCCTGTGTGGATCTGTGTGTTCTGAAGCCAAACTGGCCATCAGAAAGTAGAGAATTATGTTCCAGGTATCTGCGAAGGCGATGATTGATGAGTTTTTCAAAGAGTTTTCCTAAAGTTTCGAGGAGGCTGATAGGGCGATAGTTTCTAGGGTCAGAGTGGTCTTTATTGGGTTTAGGAAGGAGGATAGCAGTAGCAGCTTTGAAGAGGGAAGGGAAGTATCCGGAGGCAAGGGAGGCATTGAGGAGGTTTGTGTAGGCAGTAATGATAGAGTCAGGAAGGTGTTTCAGGATAATATGGTTTAGGCCAGAGGCACCAGGAGCCTTGGGAGGAAGGTGTCTAAGGAGAGTTTTAATGTCTGTGTTGGTGAAAGGAGTGTCGAGTTCTTGGGAGGAGGTAAGAGAGTCTAGATGTATGTGGCTGTCTGGTGTTGTTTCTTGTGTGTGTGCAGTGTTCCAGTGTTCTATGTTCTGAATGTGTTGAATAACGTTAGGGTGAGGTGGGTGAGGGTAGAAGATGTTCTCCCAGATGTGTTTGAAGATGTTGGTAGCAGCCTGCGGGTCTGAGATGTGTGTGTTGTTGTGAGTGATGTGTTTGAATTTGTTGGTGGGAGTTGTGCCTCTGATTTTTTTGATAAAGTTCCAGAAGGCTTTAGTGTTTTTAATACGCTGTTTGTCTGCTTGTTGTATTAGTTGTGACCAATGATTGTTGTGGTCTTGGTCTAGGCTGTGTAAAATGTTGTTTCTAAGGTAAGTGAGATCTAATCGGACTTGATTAAATCACACAATGTCTTACATGCTACAAATTCGGCCATGACAAAAACACATGCACATCTACACAAGTCTGCTCCAGATGTTCAGCAACTGGCCACTTCTGGAATACTTGCAACCTCCCCCTTAAATGTTCTAACTGCGGCTGGTCACACACTGCAGTTGCAAATTCCTGCCCTTCTAGAAAGCACATTCTCTCCTCCCTCAGAGCTAGCCAACCTCCCTCCCTCCCCAACCCCTTCCCTTCACCTCCCTCCCCTACCATACCTCCCTCCCCTACCATACCTCCCTCCCCTACCATACCTCCTTCCCCTACCCCCAATGCCTGGGCCTCCCCACGCACTTGGTCTACCTCTTCTACTCTACACACATCAAACACCAACACACAGACTACAAGCACTTCTCCTTCTACACCTACACCCACACTAGACTACAAAACTAACTGTCAACTCGCCACTGCTGCCCACTCTGCGATGGTAATCTCTCAAGCTTACCAATCAGACTACTCACATGTCCTTTTAACCTAATCTTGTCTGCTAACAATTTTCCCTCTTTAATTATCCTTCCTTCCTTCCTTCTTCTCTTCTAAGCCTCCTACAACCTCTCCCTCCTTCCTCTCTCCCACCCCCCACTTCCTACTCCCACCAGCTCTCCTCCTCCCCTACCTCTCTTCACTACTTCTACACCTCCCACCAACACCCCTACTGCTACTGCTACGACCACCCCTCCCCCCACTTCCTTACCCACTTCATCCCCTTCCAAAGCTTCCACTTCCTCATCCCTTACCATACCTTCCTCTTCCTCATCCCCTACCAAAGCTTCCACTTCCTCTGCATCCACCTTCGCCCACTCCACCACAACCAAAACCTCATCCAGGTCCAACTCCACTTCCTCCAGACAAAATCCACTCAAACCTAAACCTGCCCCAACTTCTGACGGACAGACCAAAGAACATAAAAACAGATCCATCTCTTCCTCCCCCTCCAGGAAACGGGTCCGTAGCACCTACAAACACACATCCACTGATGGCACCACTATCACGGGCTTTAATCCAAACTCCTCCCCCGACATTAACTTTGCTATGACGAAACCATTAAATCATGTTTAAGGTGATTCAGTTCAACGTACGTTCTTACTTTACAATTAGACACCTACTGGCTGAGCTCCTTGAAGCAGAGAGGCCAGATATTGTTTTGCTGAACAGTATCTGCCTCAAAGCCCCTCAACGTATCCTCCATTATGGTTATACTGCACTACAGTCCCCCTATGATCCCCACGATGGGGTCGCCATCCTTGTCAATTCCAACATAAAACACGAATTTCTCCCAATCCCTTTTATTCACCAACACTGTCTTGCGGTCAGAATACACACCCACCTTGGCCCCTTTATCTTTTTCACCACCTATGCTCGCCCAAGCACTACTCTCAACATACACGACCTCTCCTTAGTCTTTAACTACATCAACACACCAACATACCTACTAGCTGACATGAATGCCAAACACACCGCTTTTCATCACACCAGTAACAACCAACTTGGTCACCAATTACTCAACTTCACAAACCATAAACA
>NC_091294.1:6318840-6328840 GCF_038502225.1 Cherax quadricarinatus | reverse complement strand
ACTCTAAGTGAGCATATCATCAAGCCTAAAAGACTTAAAGGAAAATCCCAAATTATTGCCAGTTGGGTGGGTCCTGTGCCCCTCCCCCGGAATATCTGGGTGCATGGTTTACGTTTCCTAAACATCGAAGTGTACCTACCCCCTAAACGTAGGTGTTACAAATGCCAGCACTATGGCCATGTTGCAGTAGACTGTGGAATACTACATTCTTGGTGTGGTAAGTGTGCTGGGAAACATTCCACTAGAGAATGCACAGTAGGCCCTGACAGCCAAAAATTTAAGTGTATTAACTGTAAAGAAGTTGGGGTTACAGTTTCCCACAAGGACTGCAGTCAGAACCCAAACAACCTTCGAGGTAAACCTGATAACAGTCCTTTAATGGTAACTGAGGATGGGGCCATCCAGTCTACCACAGCCAGATCTGAGACTGAACCTCTGCAAAGTGTGCAAGAACCCCACCTCACTGCAAACAATTCTGGTGATACCAGAATGCCATCACACACACCAGCTGTGGAGGAGCTAGCCATCCCTGCTAGCACATGTGGAACTACTGGTCTGCCACTACAGATACCTATGGCTACACCTGAATATGGGGATGAGTTTGTCATTTCTCCCAATACACACAACTACAACAGTCAGACGGACACCACACAGGTAACCTCCCTGGAAATTGGAGATGAGTCAGATGCACAGGACCTACCTGCAATGAATGATGAAACAGAGAACACTAATGTAACCATGGTACCTGTTAAGGTGATAGGTGTTAAAGGAAGCACTAACCCAGAAGTGCCATCCTCCGGAGAGGCATTGGATTCGCCTGACCTTCCTCATATTATAACAAATTTCCAGAAAAAAATTGAGCATCTTGAACAGATCCTGACAAGTTTAATAAATATATGTAATCAGGATGATGCTCTTGAGCATGGTGATGATGTCAAAAGTGCAGCAATCTCCGTTCAGCTTCCAGCAATTTGTGAGAAAGAAGCCCATAACTCTTGCCTTCAAAACTTGCCTTATAACTGGCTGCCAAAATGCCGAAAAATGCTTAAAAATAAAGGTTCTGAAGATAAAGACGTACAAACTATGCTATTTGCTCTTAAGTGTCTGCACACTGCAGTCAAAGCATAATAGTTTTACCATCTTATGAGCAAGAGATTGTAATAACTCACTACAATGGATACATTACATAAAATCTTTTCATGGAACATTGCTTCCATCAGGAAGCGGTTGCCTGACTTACATCATATTAGTGCAACCAAGAATATTGATGTCATCTGTTTGCAGGAATGTAGATTGAAAGATGGAGCACCTCCACCAAACTTGCCTGGATATGCAGCTTATAACCTAAGGTCAACCAACTGTTGTGTGATGTATGTCAGAAAGAACTTGCCACATTCACTCCTTTCCTTGCAGAGTCGAGTTAACATGCAGTATCATGGTGTCAAAGTATATGCAGGCGATTTTTCCATAAACATTTCTAATCTCTATGCCCCAGCGAACCAGCTTCGACCTGATGCTTTACCAGATCGCATCAATAGTGAACCTACCATCATTCTTGGAGATTTTAATGCCAGACATAAGAATATTGGTGGGTCTATTACAAACACCAATGGAACTAAACTAGTGAGATTGCTGAATGAGCATGATAATGTTCGAATTGTGGGCACTACTGAGCCTACTCACATATATGGTGGCATACTAGATCTGTGTCTTGGATTTAATACATCATATACGATGCATGACTCTGTCATAGTTGATGATCTTCTATCTGATCACTTCCCAAGACTAACAACTGTCAATCTTGATCACATCTCCAGCAATCAAGGAGCTAAATACAGAAGGAGGAAACTTATTCTCAAACCAGAACACAGAGACAACTTTATTAACCACTTGGATCAATGGTATAAGAATTACGAGCCCACTGGCACACAAAAATTTAATGATGATTTAATTACCACTATTGAGAGTGTTCTCACAGATCAAGTGGGCAGGAATAGGAAACAAAGACCCTCCACTATAAATAACAATAAAAACCAATGTAAATACTATAATGATCCACAGCTGCGCAATCTAACACATGCAGCTAGGAGGATTGGTAAAGCATACCGTGAATGTAGAACCCCAGACCTGCTCAGAACGTTCCAAGCTGCACTAACAAATGCAAGGAATAGAAAGGAAGAACTTAGGCAACAGGAATGGGAACAGTTTGTTAGTGGATTAAATAGGTCCACCCCTTTGAGTTTGGCTTGGAAAGGTATAAATAAAATAACCAGGAAAAAGACTGGCAATGTTGCTCATCCCTTTCCTCTTGAAAAAGCAAATGACCTCATAAATGACTGGTCCAAAACATCCAGGCATGAAAGCCTTCCATCTCATATTAGAAAAAATTTAGAGAGTACTTCTGAAGAAATGTTGAAACTGATTAATTTTATGAGCCAAAATATTGATGAGAGTGATTGCCTCTTTACCGAGTATGAATTAGATAATGCATTAACCAAAGGTCGATCAACTGCTCCTGGAGAGGATGGTATAACCTATGATATTCTCAGAACTCTAAGGCACGTGCCTGATAACCCTTTGTTGGCACTGTATAATCTCAGTTACATTGAGGGCGTTCTTCCTACTTCCTGGACCAATAGTCTCATTGTGCCTATCCCTAAGCCCCAACAGCCTGATACATTTAGGCCGATCTCCTTAACTAGTTGTCTTTGCAAAACTTTTGAAAGAATGATGCTTAACAGATTGTACTACAGAATCAGACATCAACTTTCCCCCTACCTCTATGGGTTCATGAAAGGTAAAAGTGTGCAGAACTGTATTTCCACCTTTCTCACTGCACACACCTCTACTAGTTTTACCACTTTTCTTGATCTAAAATCTGCATTTGATATTGCAAACAGAACCGTTATACTACATGAACTAGCCAAAATGAATATTGGTGGTAGCTTACTCTGCTGGATAATAGGATACCTGTCAAATAGAGTATCCTCTGTCCTTTACCAAGGCTTCAGAAGTGATTCTAAAGAAATGTCTTTAGGTACACCGCAGGGAGGAGTTCTTAGTCACATGCTATTTAATATTCTGATTAATGCTCTCCTAAATGCTCTACCTGCCTCACCTAAACATATAGCTATAAGCTATGCTGATGATATCATGATCCATACAACAGGGCATAAGAAGATGAATACCATTCTTAATGAAGTTCAAGCAATTTGTAATCGACTAGGCCTCATAATATCTTCCTCTAAAACAAAGATATTAACAAGCAAACGACATCCCCCACCCATCTATTTGCAGGGTGAAATCATTAGCTACGTTAAAACTTACAGATATCTTGGTGTAGATGTACCCTTTAACAAATCCACTATACCACAACTAAACAAGAAATGTAAAGCTAGGCTAAATGCTCTCAAAGCTGTTGCTGGCTACAATCCCAACTATGGTGCTAATGTGAGAATCGTGAGAATGATGTACATAGCCTATGTTAGGTCCTTAATTGATTATGCTGCTCCCATGTTGATATTAGCTAGAGAAAGTTCCCTCCGACCCTTGGAGTTAATGCAAAATGAAGCTCTCAGGACTATTCTTGGCTGTCCCAGATCTACAAAAGTTCTTAACATGAGGAAGGAGCTTGGTATTTCTAGTATCAGTGATAGGATTGTTGAAATTAACACTGTACTCGGTATTAGAATGTTGAGAAACGAACCAGACACTGTCACAGTGAATCTTACCAAGTGTCTAGAGGTAAATACACACAGATCTAAATGGATTGTGAAAACGTGCAATTGCATTAAGTTTTATAACCTGCATGAACTGTATCACTGTAGGCAACAAGAGCATTTCACCCCTCCATGGAAGATGTGTTCATTTAATATCACATACTGTAGTGATACTGGTCCTGTGGGGAGCAGCAGCAGGATAATACTGCACCACCTCTAGGGGCCCTTAACAACAACAACAGTTTGGTGTGTGTCATGGGCACTAACACATGGTGTGTGATTCTCTCCTACTTTATCCATTTATCAGCGATGCAGATTACATGGTGAGTTTAAATATGTGGCCTGTAGTTATAACTTTTCTCTTGACATATGCAAGACATCACCATCCCTGTAGAAGCCATTATTAGATGTACTAGTCATTATATTTTGTTGTTGCAGAAGTACTATGAAGATTCTATGTTCAATAAAGCCTAGAGATAAGGCCTGTGTTTCTATCACAACACATACCTACAAGTCCCTCCCAAGAAGCTCATTGCTAGTAATCCCTTCCTTAAATCTCTTGTTAGAGCAACTGCTCAAGAAGAAATTTTTCGCCTAGCTGGTAGTAATAAGTTATCACAAGTTATATACACTGATGGATCTAAACAGGAGTCTTCTGGCAGGGCTGCATCTGCTCTTGTTGCCACCTCCCTAGTTAAGAACGATAATAAATTTGTTGAGTTAGGCATAAGAATTAACAACTGGGCGTCTACACTGCAAACTGAATTGTTTGCAATCCTAATGGCGCTAAAGCTAACCTATGACACTGAGCTTGACTCTATCATCATTACTGATTCTATGTCATCATTGAAGGCTCTTGGCTCATATAATGACTCCAACAACATGCTCATTGGGGAAGCCAGGTATAGATACTCAAAAATTAGGGACAAAGGAATTAATGTACAATTGCTATGGATCCCATCACACATTGGATTACTCCTTCATGATAAAGTTGATATGTTAGCCAAGAAGAGTATCCAGAAGGAGAACGTAGAATATAACTTTGGTATAACTGTGTCTAGCATTAGGAATAATATTAGGAGAGAAGTAAATAATGAAGATGATTGTTATAGGAATGCAGTTAGAAGCCTGAGTAGATCTATAACCCACTATGATAACATGAACGTAGATAAGTATGTTTATGGAGCAACTTGCAATGTGAACAGACTGACTGATGTTGTAGTGGCCAGGCTTAGGCTTGGTTACAAGTACTTCTGGCAGTTTGGGAGACACACAGATGATGATCAAACTAAATGTAAATTATGTGATCAGGCATATGGTCACTCTCTTGAACACTATGTGCTTAATTGTCCACTTATTGAGGAATACAGAGACAGACAGTATAATAACCTATGTGACATGTCAAGATATCTTATTAATGAAAATAAGATACCAGATATACTAAGCAAATTTCCTAAATTTGCTTGTAACAGATAAGTGAACTATAGATATGTAGATATAAATCCATATGTATTCCTGTTAACCCTTTGGGGCCTAGTTCCTAGGCCTTTTGTGTATCCACATGCTCTCGCGCTACCGTCCACAGGATGGATATGGGGTGCACAATAAACTAGCCACTTCGGTGGCAAAATCTAATCTTTCCATTGGAGTTACCCTCTGACTTTGTATATGTTGTTGATACAGATGGTTAAAATTCTATGGGTCTAGTACCTACAACACAGACGTCTCTTCGTCTCCTTGCATTACAGACCTGACATTCTTCCCAATGATTTTTGGCTGAATGGAAGGATACCCATTTTTATTCTAGAGGACGAGAGGGTCCCAGAGAGAAATATTCGCAGTGTGTTCACTAGTGAATGCTCTCATTACTGGTGTTTTATAAGAATAACCCAACAAAGTTAAGTAGTATAACTTATTTCATTTAAAGTTCTACCTTACGATGCCACCCACATAACCCGACTAACTCCTAGATATCCATTTTATGTTAGCTGCCTATGTGCACATAATGTAAAGAGATTTGCTTATACCTCTTGCGCATACCTTAAATCTAATCCGGATCCTTCTGGTTGTGAGCCATATTCTCCATGCTACATGCCTGTAAATGGTGGAGCGATCCACATCCTCAGTACCTGTTTGTATATCGGTGACGAGGAGTCAGTGTCACCTGTCCTTGGACGCTATCCACAGAGGGTAATGGAGCGCGTCTTCCTGTTCTCTGTGGTGATGCCAGTGACCATAAACATCCGGTGTATCATGGGCGTCCAATCTAGAGCTCACCTGTGTTTGTATGTTTGTAAGATTTACTGCGGGGAAGTCCATGTTAATGTGCTGATGACTGACGGGAGCCTCACTTGAGTTTATAATCTCTGGTCGTTCAAGACTTCGCATATATGCTTCCTATTAACTATATATTATATTCACGGGTAAACGCTAAACCAAACCATACACGGTGGGGTTAGAACCCACGATCAGAGACTCTCAAAACTCCAGACCGTCACGTCAGCCACAATAAGAGTCATCCAACTAGGTATGTTTATATACCATAGGAAGTTTAGCATAGGCACCACTGTAACCACAAATGCAAGTTTTTACAGACGAATCCCCAGCCAGCGTGGCCGTGACAAACTCTAGCTCAAGTCCCCTCAAAGCCGTCAATATGACTCACGAAATCGTAATGACACAATTGCAAACAAACCATACCACAGGCGGGGTTAGAACCCGCGATCAGAGAATCTCAAAACTCCATACAGTCGTGTTAGCCACTGGGCCAACTTTGAGGGGACTTGAGCTAGAGTTCGTCACGGCCACGCTGGTTGGAGATTAGTCTGTAAAAACTTACATTTGTGGTCACAGTGGTGCCTATGCTAACCTTCCTATGGTATATAAACATACCTAGTTGGATGATTCTTATTGTGGCTAACGCGACGGTCTGGAGTTTTGAGACTATGATCGTGGGTTCTAACCCCGCCCTTGGTATGGGTTGTTTGCAATCGTGTCACTACGATTTTGTGAGTCATGTAAACACTAAATCAGTACGAGTATTACAACATCTTGGAGACGGGAGTTAATTAAGTTTATTTAAGAAAGGGGAGGATAGCTTGGCTTCCTTGGATCAAGAGTTTACCAGAATCAAGACACCCGTCCCACCTTCCCTTGAAGAGCGTCAGTTTTATAAATATTTTGTGAGTGCTGACACACACTGCAACAGGTGCTGACACACACTGCAACAGGTGCTGACACACACTGCAGCAGGTGCTGACACACACTGCAACAGGTGCTGACACACACTGCAACAGGTGCTGACACACACTGCAACAGGTGCTGACACACACTGCAACAGGTGCTGACACACACTGCAACAGGTGCTGACACACACTGCAGCAGGTGCTGACACACACTGCAGCAGGTGCTGACACACACTGCAGCAGGTGCTGACACACACTGCAGCAGGTGCTGACACACACTGCAGCAGGTGCTGACACACACTGCAACAGGTGCTGACACACACTGTAACAGGTGCTGACACACACTGCAACAGGTGCTGACACACACTGCAACAGGTGCTGACACACACTGCAACAGGTGCTGACACACACTGCAACAGGTGCTGACACACACTGCAACAGGTGCTGACACACACTGCAACAGGTGCTGACACACACTGCAACAGTGCTGACACACACTGCAACAGGTGCTGACACACACTGCAACAGGTGCTGACACACACTGCAACAGGTGCTGACACACACTGCAACAGGTGCTGACACACACTGCAACAGGTGCTGACACACACTGCAACAGGTGCTGACACACACTGCAACAGTGCTGACACACACTGCAACAGGTGCTGACACACACTGCAACAGGTGCTGACACACACTGCAACAGGTGCTGACACACACTGCAACAGGTGCTGACACACACTGCAACAGGTGTTGACACACACACTGCAACAGTGCTGACACACACTGCAACAGGTGCTGACACACACTGCAACAGGTGCTGACACACACTGCAACAGGTGCTGACACACACTGCAGCAGGTGCTGACACACACTGCAACAGGTGCTGACACACACTGCAACAGTGCTGACACACACTGCAACAGTGCTGACACACTGCAACAGGTGCTGACACACACTGCAACAGGTGCTGACACACACTGCAACAGGTGCTGACACACACTGCAACAGTGCTGACACACACTGCAACAGGTGCTGACACACACTGCAACAGGTGCTGACAGATATTCTGTTCGCCTGCACGAAGCTGCTGATGTTGATAAAACAGTAAAGTAGGAAACTTGTGAAGTGAGCTCTGGGTGAGCACAGTTTCCTTGAGAGCTTTATGCTGTGTTCTCCAGTGTCTTGGCGAGACACCTCACTCGTACTTGCCAGTCCCTGGATGTGCGACTTTAATCTGTCTTCTATGATCTTCGTTGCTGTGGTAGACTGCCTGTCACCTATTTTTACTTTATTGCTTTCCGCCATCATTCTTGCTGTCATGGAGTGTGTTTCTAGGTCTGTACTCGATTTTTTTTTGTTATCTCTGGTATCTTTTGATTTTAAATAATTTAGAATGGCTACTTTACAGCATGACTATCAGACCAATATTTGGTGTGTCTGGGAGTGTAAACATGTATGTCAGTGAGCGAACTGTCCAGGTTGGACAGACTTCTGTATCGAATGCTATCCAGTGGATACAAAATAATATGTATAGTGTAACTACAAGAAAAGAGTAGTGTTGGTGATGTACCGTCTTCAGTGTTGTAGCTACAACAACAGAACTGTATTAATAATGTAACGATTTTAGAGTATGTAGCTACGACAACAGTCGTGTAGCTATAAGAGCAGAGTTGTGTTGGTAATGTACCATTTTCAGTGTTGCCAGGAGATAAAAAATATGAGCAGTAACACTTGTAGCAGGGGTAACACCTGCACCACTACCACCAGCACCAGCGCCAGCGCCAGCGCCACCACCAGCACCACCACCAGCACCGGCACCACCACCACCTGCACTACCACCACCGCCAGCACTAGCACTACCACCAGCACCAGCACCAGCACCACCGCCAACACCACAACCATTATTAGCACCTTCAGCACCAGCACCACCACCACCAGCACTACCACCAGCACTAGCACTACCACCAGCACCAGCACCAGCACCAGCACCACCGCCAACACCACAACCAGCGCCACAACCATCACTAGCACCACCAGCACCTCCAGCACCAGCACCACCAGCACCAGCACCATCAGCACAAGAACCACCACCATCATCATTACAACCATCATCACCAGCACCAGCACCACCACCTCCACCATCACCACAACCACCAACTCACCACCAACACCACCACCACCACCACCAACTCCACCACCACCGCCATCATCATCTCAGGTACCATCACCATAACCACCATCGCCACCACCATCAACGCCACCACTACCACCATCACCAGCACCACAACCATCTCCATCACCATCTCCATCACCACCACAAGTACCATCACCACCACCACCACAAGTACCATCATCACAACCACCACCACCACCACAAGTACCGTCACCACCACAATCACCATCAAGGATGACCTGTACCTTGCTCAGTAGTGACCTGTATCTTGCTCAGTGGTGACCTGTACCTTGCACGGTGGTGACTTGTACCTTGCTCAGTGGTGACTTGTACCTTGCACGGTGGTGACTTGTACCTTGCTCAGTGGTGACTTGTACCTTGCTCAATGGTGACTTGTACCTTGCTCAGTGGTGACTTGTACCTTGCTCAGTGGTGACTTGTACCTTGCTCACTGGTGACTTGTACCTTGCTCAATGGTGACTTGTACCTTGCTCATTTGGTGACTTGTACCTTGCTCATTTGGTGACTTGTACCTTGCTCAATGGTGACTTATACCTTGCTCAGTGGTACTTGTACCTTGCACAGTGGTGACCTGTACCTTGTTCAGTGGTGACCTGTACCTTGCTCAGTGGTGACCTGTACCTTGTTCAGTGGTGACCTGTACCTTGCTCAGTGGTGACCTGTACCTTGCTCAGTGAAGACATATGTAGTGTACTCTCTGTGGACTGAACCAAGATGCTCTCCATTGAGCAACTTTACCAGCAGCTTAAGGAGGAACTAAGACTGGCTAAGCTCGAAATATGGCGTTTGACGGAGCAAAACAAAAGGATTCGTAGTAGTCCTCCTGTTGTTAGTCCTCAAGTCAAGAAAGGAACCTGGGCAGTGGCCGGACAGCATGGAACGAAGTTGAAGATCAAGAGGGC
>NC_091294.1:6211340-6296340 GCF_038502225.1 Cherax quadricarinatus | reverse complement strand
CATCACCACCACCACCACCATCATCACCACCACCACCATCATCACCACCGCAACCATCATCACCACCGCAACCATCACCATCATCACCACCACCACCATCATCACCACCGCAACCATCATCACCACCACCACTATCATCACCATCGTAACCATCACCACTACTATCATCACCACCACCACCACCATCATCACCACCACCATCATCACCACCACCACCACCACTACCATCATCACCACCACCACCACCTTTACCATCATCACCACCACCACCATCATCACCACCACCACCATCAACATCATCACCACCACCACCATCATCACCACCACCACCATCATCACCACCGCAACCATCATCACCACCACCACTATCATCACCATCGTAACCATCACCACCACTATCATCACCACCACCACCACCATCATCACCACCACCATCATCACCACCACCACCACCACTACCATCATCACCACCACCACCACCTTTACCATCATCACCACCACCACCATCATCACCACCACCACCATCAACATCATCACCACCACCACCATCATCACCACCACCACCATCATCACCACCACCACCACCATCACCATCATCAACACCACTACCATCAGCGAAGTGGTGAGTGCACCACACAAGTCATAACAAACAACACGAGACTGCTTGCCTGTCTGACCTCTGATTGTCAATCTCCTGTGTCAATGATGAGGAAGATTGTGGAGGGAGGGGGGGATGATTGGAAAGGGGGGGAGGAAGGTGACTGGAGTGTTTAGGTGACGTTGTGGAGGTAGGTGATCATACGTGTTTACATAGGAGAAGGTATATATGGCAGGTGGTCGTTGCTATCCTTGTGGCGCCTGGTGTTCTCATCCTTGTGGTTCCTGGTGTTCTTATCCTTGTGGTTCCTGGCGTTCTTATCCTTGTGGTTCCTGGTGTTCTTATCCTTGTGGTTCCTGGTGTTCTCATCCTTGTGGTTCCTAGTGTTCTCATCCTTGTGGATCCTGGTGTTCTTATCCTTGTGGTTCCTGGTTTTCTCATCCATGTGGTTCCTGGTGTTCTTATCCTTGTGGTTCCTGGTGTTCTCATCTTTGTGGTTCCTAGTGTTCTCATCCTTGTGGTTCCTGGTGTTCTTATCCTTGTGGTTCCTGGTTTTCTCATCCATGTGGCTCCTGGTGTTCTGATCCTTGTGGTGCCTGGTGTTCTGATCTTTGTGGTTCTTGGTGTTCTTATCCTTGTGGTTCCCAGTGTTCTCACCCTTGTGGTTCCTGGTGTTCTTATACTTGTGGTTCTTGGTGTTCTTATCTTTGGGATTCTTGGTGTTCTCATCCATGTGGTTCCTGGTGTTATGATCCTTGTGGGTCCATGTGTTCTGATCCTTGTGGTTCCTGGTGTTCTAATCCTTGCTGTTCCTGGTGTTGTTATCCTTTTGGTTCTTGGTGTTCTCATCCTTGTGGTTCCTGGTGTTCTTATACTTGTGGTTCCTGGTGTTCTCATCTTTGTGATTCCTGGTATTCTCATCCATGTGGTTCCTAGTGTTCTGATCCTTGTGGTTCCTGGTGTTCTGGTCCTTGTGGTTCCTGGTGTTGTTATCCTTGTGGTTCTTGGTATTCTCCTACTTGTGGTTCCTGGTGTTCTCATCTTCATAGTTTTTGTTGTTCTCATCCTTGTGGTTTGTGGCGTTTTCATCCTTGAGATTCTGGTATTTCATCGTTGTTCTTGGTGTTCTCATTCTTGTGTTCTCATTCTTGTCGTTCCTGGTGTTCTCATCCTTGTCGTTCCTGGTGTTCTTATCTTTGTGGTTCCTGGTGTTCTGATCCTTGTGGTTCCTGGTGTTTTTATCCTTGTGGTTCTTGGTGATCTGATCCTTGTGGATCCTGGTGTTCTCATCCTTGTGGTTCCTGATGTTCTCGTCCTTGTGGTTCCTAGTGTTCTAATCCTTGTGGTTCTTGGTGTTCTTATCCTTGTGGTTCCTGGTGTTCTCATCCTTGTGGTTCTTGGTGTTCTTATCCATGTGGTTCCTAATCTTCTCCTCCTTGTGGTTCCTGGTGTTCTAATCCTTGTGGTTCCTGGTGTTCTTATACTTGTGGTTCCTGGTGTTCTTATCTTTGTGATTCCTAGTGTTCTCATCCATGTGGTTCCTGGTGTCCTCGTCCTTGTAGTTCCTGATGTTTTTATCCTTGTGGTTTCTGGTGTTCTGATCCTTGTGGTTCCTGCTGTTCCAATCCTTGTTATTCCTGGTGTTCTTATCTTTGTGGTTCCTGGCGTTCTCATCCTTGTGGTTCTTGGTGTTCTTATCCTTTGTTGTTCCTGGTGTTCTTATCTTTGTGGATCCTTGTGTTCTCAACCTTGTGGTTCCTTTTGTTCTTATACTTGTGGTTCCTGGTGTTTTGATCTTTGTGGTTCCTGGTGCTCTAATCCTTGCTGTTGCTGGTGTTTTTATCCTTGTGGTTCTTGGTGTTCTCATACCTGTGGTTCCTGGTGTTCTCATCTTCATAGTTTCTGGTGTTCTCATCCTTGTGGTTCCTGGTGTTCTCATCCTTGTGGTTCTTGGTGTTCTCATTCTTATGGTTCCTGCTGTTCTAATCATTGTTGTTCCCGGTGTTCTTTGTGGTTCCTGATATTCTTATTCTTGTTATTCTTGGTGTTCTCATACTTGTGATTCCTAGTGTTCTCATCCATGTGGTTCCTGGTGTTCTTATCCTTGCTGTTCTTGGTGTTCTTTGTGGTTCCTGGTGTTCTCATACTTTTTGTTCCTGGTGTTCTTATCCTTGTGATTCCTAGTGTTCTCATCCTTGTTGTTCCTGGTGTTCTCATCCTTGTTGCTCCTGATGTTCCTATCCTTGTTGTTCCTGGTGTTCTTATCCTTGTGATTCTTGGTATTCTCATACTTGTGGCTCCTGTGTCGTGGGGGTTCGTCAGGAGATATTGGAGTATGAAACACATACGTTGGATGTCCTGGAGGCATATAATTGAGAGTTTAGAGGAGATCCCAGGCCTTGCCTTGTCTAGTCTATGCCTAGTGTGGAAGTGCCCTGAGGGGCCTCTGGCCTACTGCTCGCATGTGATGTATCTTAAGAACATAAGAACATAAGAAATTAGGAACACTGCAGCAGGCCTGTTGGCCCATACTAGGCAGGTCCTTTACAATTCATCTCACTAACAAAACATTTGCCCAACCCAATTTTCAATGCTACCCAAGAAATAAGCTCTGATGTGCAAGTCCCACTCAAATCCAACCCTTCCCACTCATGTACTTATCCAACCTAAATTTGAAACTACCCAAAGTCCAAGCCTCAATAACCCAACTAGGTAGACTGTTCCACTTGAGGCATCATGACTAGCAAGGTAGCCTATCTATAAAGTAGCTGGGATGGATCTAAGTATACTACACAGTACACAATAACACTACTGACAGCTCAGCTACACTAACGTATGGCATCCCAGCATACAGCTAATTTATACACACTATGGACTATAGGCATTATGGCTCTAGGCTGATTCTATACAATATCAATATACACAACAACTGAACATAAGGAACTATACATAAGGATGATAACTGACTGCAATGCATTACACATTATATCACACTTCATGGTAATTGATAGAATCAATGATGGTATAGCACAACAAACTATATTGAGATAGAAATAGAGAAGATTGATCGATCTGTATTCATGTGATCTATAGATTCTGAGTAACTATATTTACAGAGGAGAAAGTGTTTAATAGAAAAGGCAGACTTCGTGCACACAAGTCTTTTACTGTTAAATCTCAGAATTTGGAGAGAAGATGAACACTTAAAAAAAAATTTGAACTTTAGTAAGTTGATATAGTAAACACACAGTTGAAATACTCTCTAGACTAGATTATCTATGTATGGAGATTATTTACATTTAACCCCAACTCTGCTAGGGTGAGATTTACATATGCAGAGTGGTCGTCATCTATGGGAAGTCAAACTCTGTTCCAATGACTAACACATGCCATGGTTGAGAAGGATCTGAATTGGTATTTACAAATTATACTTGTGGATTTCTCATTACTTGTCGTGTATGTAAGGAATAACGACAGTCAGGTAGTTCATCTATCCGATTGTTAAGGTACTAGGTACTAAGTCAGGATAATTGTCAGAGTCTGTCACATTTGATTAGATGTTGGGAACCTCATCATCATCATCACATATTAACTTCATATGATCTAAATGCAATTCTTCATAGTGACCAGTACTGATTTCTCAAACTTTATACTTATTGCCACTGACATGTTCGACTACTTGACATGGGCCAACAAACTTTTGATCAAGCAGATATTTTATTAAAGTTAGTCAGCATAACTCTCGAACATGCCTGTCCCAGCTACTGGACCAATGTGACAAGGTTCTGGATGCTGTAGAGGATAAACAAAATGCAAATGTAGTATACACAGACTCTGCAAAAGCCTTCGACAAGTGTGACAACTGTGTAATAGCACACAAAATGTGTGATAAAGGAATAGCAGGAAAAATTGGTAAATGGATCTGTAACCTTTTGACAAGTAGAACACAAAGATTAACAGTAAACAGCATAAAGTGCAAGGCAGCTACGGTGAAAAGCTCTGTTCCATAAGACATGGTACTTGCTCCCATCCTATTCCTCATCCTCATATCTGACGTAGACAGAGATGTAAACTATAGCTCCATGTCTTCCTTTGTGGATTACACACGAATTGCCATGACAGTGACCTCCATGGAAGACACTGCAAGACTCCAAGCAGACATCACCCATATCTTCAAATGGGCCACTTAAATCAATATGAAGTTCAACGAAGAGAAATTTCAACTATTCAGATATGGAAAGCTTGAAGACATTAAAACTGAAATTCTAATCATACAATAGAAAAAAAAATAATGTGAATGACCTTGGAGTGATAATGTCAGAGGATCTCCCTTTCAAAGACCACAACAATGTATCTACTGCATCTACTAGGAAGATGACAGGATGGATAATGAGAACCTTCAAAACTAGGTATGCCAAGCCCATGACGATTCTCTTCAAATCCCTTGTTCTATCATGGCAGGCAAAATTGCCGACCTTGAAAGTGTGCAAAGAACTTTCACGGCAAATATATGTACTGGGAGCGGTTGAAGTCCCTTGATTTGTATTCCCTGGCATGCAGGTGAGAAATACATGATAATATGCACTTGGAAAAATCCTAGAGGGAATGGTACCAAACTTTCACATGAAAATCACTCCCTATGAAAGCAAAAGACTCGGCAGAAGATGCAACATTTCCCCAATAGAAAGCAGGGGTGTCACGAGTACACTGAGAGACAACACAGCAAGTGTCAGAGGTCCAAGACTGTTCAACTGCTCCCCAGCATAAATACGAGGGATTACCAATAGACCCCTGGCTGTCTTCAAGAATGCAGCCAGGGCTCTACTGACATATGAACCAGCCGGGCTATGATTCATACATCAGTTTGCATGCGGCCAGCAGTAGCAGCCTCGTTGCTCAGACCCTGGCCCACAACTAGGCCTGGTATCAGAATGAGCCTCAGGGGCGTTGACCCCCCAAACCCTCTCCAAGTATACTCCAGGTAACCTACATTAATTTTGGTTGGTTTTGCTCGAGTATTTGTGACTCTTGTTAATTCTGCTGTTAATTTATGAAATGTTTCTTGGATTCTTCTAAAAACATCTTGAACTAAGCTTATATGAGTTGTTGTGAAATCATCAAGAGTGTAATTTGGTTTCGGATTAGAATATAGCAACTCATATAGTAAGCGTTTATCTACACCATAGAACGCATAATGAGGAGTGTCACCAATATAAGCATTGTAAGCAGAATATATGCACATTGAACATCAGATATAAGTTCATTCCAGGTTGCACTGTTGAGATTAATATTGGCTCTCAACTCATCGAGTACTTTCTTATTAGTTCTTTCCGCTAGACCATTACTGGCAGGATGGTGAGGAACAATGATCGATTTAGAGATTTTGTACAAAGTACGTAACTTTCCAAGAATCTCATTACAGAATTCACCTCCATTATCTGTTACTAGGGACTTAGGAGTTGTATGCAGATTATACTTTCCTTAAATGCTTCAGCTACTGTCTCGGCAGTCTTATCTGCAATAAGACCTAACTCACAATCTGATGAAATGGTCTACCGTAACACAGATGTTTGTTTCCCTAGACCTAGAGGGAACATTGGAAAGTAGTTAATAAATCTAGTGCAACTCTTTCCCAAGGTTCGCTAGTGGTGGGATACACCTGGATTGGATTAGGACCATTAACATTACCTTTATGCTGCATTTCTTAACATAGTCAGAAATGTCAGTTACCATATGAGGCCAAAAATATTTCAATCTTGCTTGTTTTACAGAACGATCCACATCAGGGCGTGCAACACATGGTACATCATGAACTAACTGTAAGGGTACATTCACTAGTGACTGTGGAATTACTAACTGGTCTACCCTTCTGCTAGGAGTACCCAGCTCTGCTGTGCGATACGGTAACTCTTGGTTCATGACAAAGTCACTGATGGGTGCTAGTGTCTTCACAGAGAGAGTTTGATCTTCCTGTAACAGGACTCGAATCACACTAGACCACATGCGATCTATTCTTTGAGCATTCTTTATGTCCTCAGCACTAAATGGAGGATCTGCTTTTACCATGCAAATATGTTGCGATAAAGCATCTGAGACTACGTTTGATTTTCCAGGCAAGCATTCGAAGGTAGGGATGAATTCTTGAATAGCCAAGGACCATCTGGCTAATCTTCCAGTACGTTGTTTATTATGGAATAAAGGACTCAGTGGAGCATGTGTCAAGACATGAACAGGGTACTGGTATATAATATCTCGAAATTGATTTAAAGACAATGCTATTGCTAAGGCTTCTTGCTCAGTTACTGTATAATTATGTTCAGCCTTTGTAAGGACATGTCTAACAAATGCAACTGTGTTATACTTGCTATCAGTCTTCTGAGTTAGGATGACACCTATGCTAAAAGAACTAGCATCAGTTGTTAGATAGAAAGGGTTAGATGTTAGCTTTCCTCTGAGAGTTTGGAATGCTCTTTCTTGATGGAAGGTCTAAACAAAAGGAGCATCTTCTTAAGCAACTAAGTTAAAAGAGCTTCTATAGAAGAAAAATTAGCAGTGAAGGATCTATAGAAACCTGCTAAGCCCACAAAGGATCTTACAGTATCAGCAGTTTTGGAGATGGAAAATTTTTTACAGCGGTTACTTTATTTTGGTGAGCTGTAACCCCTCTGGGAGTGACATGACCAAGAAACTTGATCTCTGATCTGTAAAACTGGCATTTAGGCAGTTTGATTTGTAAATTAGCTTCTTCAAGCTTACCAAGTACCAAATCAAGTCTTTTCAGGGGT
Source organism: Cherax quadricarinatus (assembly GCF_038502225.1). NCBI lineage: Eukaryota > Metazoa > Arthropoda > Malacostraca > Decapoda > Parastacidae > Cherax > Cherax quadricarinatus. Next base: position 6,288,957 of record NC_091294.1, on the reverse strand, counting down.
TACACAAATGACCCGCACATAAAAGAGAAAAGCTTACGACGACGTTTCGGTCCGACTTGGACCGTTGACAAAGTAACACTAACCAGAAGTGGAGCAGGACGGCTATATATAGGCAGAAAGAGGTGGTGGAAGTAGTAGTAGTAGTACAAGAATGGTATGTAATAACTACCTCTTCTACTACTACTACTACAACTACTGATGAAATTAAGACATGTGCGGCATCTGGTTGTCTTTGTTGTGGACGTTTCGCCATCCAGTGGCTGGCTGGATGGCGAAATGTCTATGATAGGGATGCCCGGGTGTTGTGCATGTGTCTTAATTTCATCTTGTCAGTATTACATACCATTCTTGTACTACTACTACTACTACTACCACCACCTCTTTCTGCCTATATATAGCTGTCCTGCTCCACTTCTGGTCAGTGTGACTTTGTCAGTGGTCCAAGTCGGACCGAAACGTCGCTGTAAGCTTCTCTCTTTTATGTGCGGGTAATTTGTGTATCGCTCCAGTCACGGTATTGTGCCTTTTTTGTTATTTTCAGGGGTGTCTACACGTTTTTGGTACACCATGAGTACATAACCAATGAGGCCTCTAAATATATTCATCATGAGCCTCGAGAAAGAGATAGGCAAGGAGCATAAACCAAAGGCCATTCTGAGGAAATGATAATGACCTGTAGGAGTGGAAAATGTGGTTAGCTCTTGGCTGTCCTTGTGGAGAGGAACTTGCCAAAACCCTTGTAACAAGTCCAGGGTTGAAAAGACTTTGTTATCTCCGGTGTTACATAAAAGATCACCAAGTACAAGAAGTGGGAAGCGATCTGGAATAATTTTTGCATTTAACTTCCTAAAGTCAATCACTGGGTGCCAAGTACCATCCTTCTTAGGTACTAGGATCAAGGGCACATTCCAGGGTGAATTACTGTGTGATAACACCACCATCAAGCATCTTATTTATCAGTTCTTCTACAACAAGAACTTGTGGCATTCTGTATGCAGTACATAAATAGGTCTGGTACGGTATGCAGTACATAAATGGTGGGACATGCTGGGACATTTGTTCAGCAGAATCAACAAACACTTGACCTTGTCTGGGAAGTTAGTGGGAGCTAAGTCTTTCTCCCCTACTGGTAGAGTGAAAAGACTCAGTGGAGTGGATGGACTTTCCTGAGTTGAAATAGCACCGACCCACTGGTCAGATGACAACTAGTCCTCTACATGAACAGGGTAAGTATTACAACCCAGGTTCTCAAAGGCCTGTTATCATGGGTGTAAAGGGAGCAAAATAAACACAGCAGAAAGACTTTGAATTATATTATCCTTCACCAAGTATAAACAGCAGTATGTACACTATGTACACTATGTACAGCAATAGGTATCAGTGCATGCCACGGTAATCAAGGCAGAATAGCAGCCAAGAGAAAGCAGACCACCGTGCTTCAACCAGCTCTAGAATGGAAATGACAAGGGTGAAAACATGAGTGGTAACCATGTCACCTTCACAATTGCCAGATCTACCTTCTCACTGGCTGAACCTAATTGCTGATCTGATGATGGGGCCCCATTGGACTGTCAGATCCTTAGCATCTGGTTTGCTGGTTGGTGAGGTAGCCTATGTGAGTGTGTTAACATGCTCCGAATAAAAATGACATACTTTTTGCATGCAACACCCCTACCCCAAGAGGGCTCAGAACTAGGCTTCCACCTCAATGGGTAAATGTGCCACCATGGCACAGTATAATAGAACAGCCTTTCCTCTGAACTGTCCAACTCATTAGATAGAGCCCAGCTTTTATCACGACATAAAGCCAAACTCTAAATTTAGAGTGAGACAGCAGACAGTAGGGCTAACATAGGTCCAAGATACCTGCGGATGGTAGCAGAATATCCCCTCACTAAAAAAAAAAAAAAAAAAACCACAACATTAAACAGTAAGCCACTGGCTGCAACCCATCGCCCCCAGATTGCAGAAGTACTGCAATACAAATGAGAAATTTGGCTTTTAGTAAAGACCAATTACTTGACATTCTGAGGGCCACTTAAAGGGGACTTTGGGAATGGTAAGTGAGTCTTAGAGGGGTTACAATATCTGAGAAATTTTTACAGAATCTTCTATAAAATCCTACCATACCTAGAAAACATAGAAGGGATTTCCTATCAAGAGGTACTGGGTAATTTTTATTGGCAAGAATTTTAGCAAATTTAGGGGCTACTTTGCCACTACCTACTTCATGGCCCCCCCCCAAAAAAGAAAAAAAAATAACAGTACCCTGGCCAAAAGAAGATTTAGATAAGTTAACAGTTAATTGGAAACCCTGGAAGGTCTCAAAGAGAGCCTTAAGCCTTATGGATCAGTTTCTGGAATGAAGCGGGTGAGTTTTTCATTCCGAAGGGGGGTAGCTGTATATTGATAATGACCTCCTGGAATTACAAAGGCAGAGATTTCCTTCACCTTATCAGTCAAAAGTACCTGATAGTAATGGTTAAGGAGGTCTAACTTGGACACAAAAGTAGCCTTACCCACAAAGTTGATTACGTCATCCAGACGTGGCAGAGGGTAAGCATCTGCAATTGTGGCCTCATTTAGGACTGGTAAGTGAGTACACATTCGAACGTCTATATCAGCTTTCTTAACAAGGATGCATGGTGAAGCCCATGGACTAGACTCCTCCTCCACTAACCCATGCTCTAACAGAAATTTTCCCTCCTGCAAAAGTAGTTTCTGTTTTTCAGGAGTAGCTCTGTAGGGTGAGAGTTTAATAGAGTTAGAGTTTCCACCATCTTCATCATGATATCCTAGTGTACATTTTTTCGGAATATCCGAAAAGATATCAGGGTAAGATTGTAGGAGTGCAGTTAAACTTTTTATTGATTGTTAGACAGCCCCCACCATTAAATGGCTAGAGTCCTTGAGGAGCACAGAATTGGGAAGCTTTACATTAATCTCAGAAATAGAGTGCAAAGAGTCAGGGTCATCTACAGAGGCAGAGGACAGAGTCATTACTGGGACTTTATCTGGTGTATTAAATGCTTTAATTTGATTAATGTGGTAAGTTTTAGTTTTTGAGGTCTTGTCAAGGGGAGATACCACATAATTTACATCAGATAATTTACTTACAATTTGCATAGGTCCTGTAAATCTAGCTTTTAAGGTGTGGCCAGATATAGGTTCCTGTACCAACACCTTGTCTCCTGGATGGAAGGAGCGAAACTTTGAATTTCTGCCATACCTCTGTTTCAACGTGTTTTAAGTTGCTTTTTAAGTTAGCCTTGGACAACTGACTTGCCACCTGCAACCTTGAAGAAGGGTTGTAGAGTGTTAAGAAGACGTCTTCTCTCATCCATCCTTCCTCGAGCACCCGAAGAGGACCTCGTACATTGTGCCCAAAGATCAGCTCAAGTGGACTATACCCGGTAGACTCTTGCACGGTTTCCCTTATTGAAAAAAGCAACAGTTCTTATCGTAGTTTTTAACGTCTGATGGAATCTTTCCAAGGCACCTTGGGACTGAGGATGAGAGGCAGTGGATAAGTTGTGAATTGTCCCTAGCCTAGTTAATGCTTCCCTATATGCTTTGGCAGTGAAGTTAGTACCTAGATCACTTTGAATAGATTTAAGAATGCCAAAGCATGAGATAAATATAAATCAGGAACGTACACGGTAAGCTGTCCAATATACAAGTACAGTTAGAAACAGAAATACAAATAGCTAGAGCTTCATTTAAGGAGGTTATTAATAGAGTATTCAAGAGGTTGCTAGTAGAATTACAGTAAATCAACCATTCAAATCCTTATGAAGCTCTGTGTAGTCTGCAGTCAATCAAACAAACGGGCTTCCACATGGATAAATTGTCATTTTTGTGGAAATAGGTGTCACGCCCCTTGTGCAGATATCCAAGAACTAGCTACAAGCAGTATTAAAACAGGGAAGTGTTTTTGGGTATGCCCAAATGAGATAATCTGTGGACTAAAATCACAAGGGTATTAAAAGAGGATAACATCAAAGCTGCTTTCATAGAAAACCTGGAAGCATTCTACAACAGATGGGAACATAAAAAGTCTGGGCTGAATGGTACTGCCCTTGATACTGGCCATGTAGTCAAGAACTGTAAGGCTGGAGGTGATGTCCTGGTAGTCAGTAAATGTGGGGCTGATAGTGCTGACCTGGGAGACAGTAATGGTGAAGCTGGAGGTGATGTCCTGGGAGACAGTAATGGTGAAGCTGGAGGTGCTGTCCTGGGAGACAGTAATGGTGAAGCTGGAGGTGCTGTCCTGGGAGACAGTAATGGTGAAGCTGGAGATTTTGTCCAGGTAGTCGGGAATTATACGCAGAAAGGAATACATATAAATGACCTCATAGGGGACAGGAGCCGTAGTGGGGAAGCAAGTGTAGTCAAAGATAAGATGAAACCAATATTGCAAACTAGAAATACCACAGGAAATAGCAAACAAGAGGACTCCACTAGCAATAGTGAGGATATATTACCAAAAACAACTGGTGGGAGCTCCATTGTTGGTGCTAGGGAGGATAGGAATAAGACAGGTAAACATGCACCAACAGGGAATACAGTCACAAAAACCCAAGGCAAACGGAAACCAAGCATGTGCACATACTATGCACTTGGTATCTGCAGACATGGGAAATCTGGAAAAACAGACGGGACGTGCAACTATGACCACCCTAGAAAATGCAACCTCCCTTCCTGTAAGCTTTTTCACCCTGAAATGTGTACCTCTTCAGTACAGGAAAGACTGTGCTATAACTTAAATTGCCAGGCACACCATCTAAAGGGAACAAAAAGATACAAAACATCCAAGCCATGGGAAAACCTGGGTAGCCACAGCCACTCAAGAGGGAGAGGTTTTTTAGTGCCAGGAAGGACAAAAAACTGGCAGGAAATGGCAGAAATCGTACACCAAATCCAGTCATTCCTGGAGTGGAACCACAGTCGATGGCCTCCACTCCAAACCAACAGATACAGATATTAATGCCGGAAAAAAAATCCCCCCCCCCAGTACCAACAATACCACCAGTCCGATGACATTCTTCTTTGCAAATATACAAGGTCTAAAGCCAGCAACAAACAACAAAATACCTTTCATCCGTGGACTGCTTGCAGAGGCAAAGGCAATGTTCGCGGCTTTCACTGAGACCCACATAAAGGATCACTTGGACAACGAAATATGGATCCCAGGTTACAACCTATACAGATGTGACAGAGTGAACAGGCAAAAGGAAGGGGGGGGGTTTGGCCTGTACATTGCAGAGTCACTTGTTTGCACAGAATTGCTTAATGCCTCAAATGATGTAGTGGAAGTTTTAGCAGTAAAGATCGAGAACCAAAACCCAGTCATTGTGGTAGTCTACAAGCCTCCGGATGCAACATCCCAGCAATTCCAGGAACAGCTGTTAAAAATTGACCACTGTCTGGAAAATCTTCCAGCACCTGCACCCAACATCTTGCTCCTGGGATATTTCAACTTAAGACACCTAAAATGGAGGAATATAGCAAATAATATTGTTGCAGTAATAACACCAGGAGGCAGCACTGATGAAAACTCACACTCACACGAGCTTTTAAATCTCTGCACAAAATTCAATTTAAACCAGAAAATAATAGAGCCTACTAAACTGGAGAATACACTAGACCTCATCTTCACTAACAATGATGATCTGATAAGAAATGTCACCATATCAAAAACAATATACTCAGATCACAACATAATTGAGGTTCAGACATGTATGCGCGGAGCCCCAGACCGACATAATGAGATTAGTCACGAGGGAGCATTCACCAAATTCAACTTCAATAGCAAAAACATAAAGTGGGACCAAGTAAACCAAATCCTAAACGATATAAGCTGGGAAGATATACTAAGCAACACAGACCCCAAATTATGCCTAGAACAGATTAACTTGGTGGCACTCGATGTATGCACAAAGCTTATTCCTCTAAGAAAAAGGAGGAGTAGATGTAAAATAGAAAGAGACAGGCGCTCCCTTTACAGGCGACGGAAAAGAATAACAGAGCGGCTAAAAGAGGTCAATATATCTGAAATGCATAGGTAGACACTGGTCAGAGAAGTAGCAAGCATCGAACTTAAGCTAAAGGAATCTTATAGGAGTCAGGAATCGCGGGAAGAACTAAAAGCCATAAATGAAATCGAAACAAACCCAAAGTATTTCTTCTCCTATGCCAAATCAAAGTCGAGAACAACGTCCAGTATTGGGCCCCTACTTAAACAAGAAGGGTCCTACACAGATGACAGCAAGGAAATGAGTGAGCTACTCAAGTCCCAATATGACTCAGTTTTTAGCAAGCCACTAACCAGACTGAGAGTCGAAGATCAAAATGAATTTTTTATGAGAGAGCCACAGAATTTGGTTAACACAAGCCTATCCGATGTTATCCTGACGCCAAATGACTTCGAACAGGCGATAAATGACATGCCCATGCACTCTGCCCCAGGGCCAGACTCATGGAACTCCATGTTCATCAAGAACTACAAGAAGCCCCTATCACGAGCCTTTACCATCCTATGGAGAGGGAGCATGGACACGGGGGTCGTCACACAGTTACTAAAAACAACAGACATAGCCCCACTCCACAAAGGGGGCAGTAAAGCAACAGCAAAGAACTACAGACCGATAACACTAACATCCCATATCATAAAAATCTTTGGAAGGGTCCTAAGAAGCAAGATCACCACCCATCTAGAAACCCATCAGTTACACAACCCAGGGCAACATGGGTTTAGAACAGGTCGCTCCTGTCTGTCTCAACTATTGGATCACTACGACAAGGTCCTAAATGCACTAGAAGACAAAAAGAATGCAGATGTAATATATACAGACTTTGCAAAAGTCTTCGACAAGTGTGACCATGGCGTAATAGCGCACAAAATGCGTGCTAAAGGAATAACAGGAAAAGTCGGTCGATGGATCTATAATTTCCTCACTAACAGAACACAGAGAGTAGTCGTCAACAGAGTAAAGTCCGAGGCAGCTACGGTGAAAAGCTCTGTTCCACAAGGCACAGTACTCGCTCCCATCTTGTTCCTCATCCTCATATCTGACATAGATAAGGATGTCAGCCACAGCACCGTGTCTTCCTTTGCAGATGGCACCCGAATCTGCATGACAGTGTCTTCCATTGCAGACACTGCAAGGCTCCAGGCGGACATCAACCAAATCTTTCAGTGGGCTGCAGAAAACAATATGAAGTTCAACGATGAGAAATTTCAATTACTCAGATATGGTAAACACGAGGAAATTAAATCTTCATCAGAGAACAAAACAAATTCTGGCCACAAAATAGAGCGAAACACCAACGTCAAAGACCTGGGAGTGATCATGTCGGAGGATCTCACCTTCAAGGACCATAACATTGTATCAATCGCATCTGCTAGAAAAATGACAGGATGGATAATGAGAACCTTCAAAACTAGGGACGCCAAGCCCATGATGGCACTCTTCAGGTCACTTGTTCTATCTAGGCTGGAATATTGCTGCACACTAACAGCACCTTTCAAGGCAGGTGAAATTGCTGACCTAGAAAATGTACAGAGAACCTTCACGGCGCGCATAACGGAGATAAAACACCTCAATTACTGGGAGCGCTTGAGGTTCCTAAACCTGTATTCCCTGGAACGCATGCGGGAGATACATGATTATATACACCTGGAAAATCCTAGAGGGACTAGTACCGAACTTGCACACGAAAATCACTCACAACGAAAGCAAAAGACTTGGCAGACGATGCAACATTCCCCCAATGAAAAGCAGGGTGTCATTAGCACGTTAAGAGACCATACAATAAGTGTCATGGGCCCGAGACTGTTCAACTGCCTCCCAGCATACTTAAGGGGGATTACCAACAGACCCCTGGCAGTCTTCAAGCTGGCAATGGACAAACACCTAAAGTCGGTTCCTGACCAGCCGGGCTGTGGCTCGTACGTTGGTTTGCGTGCAGCCAGCAGTAACAGCCTGGTTGATCAGGCTCTGATCCACCAGGAGGCCTGGTCACAGACCGGGCCGCGGGGGCGTTGACCCCTGGAACTCTCTCCAGGTAAACTCCAGGTAATAGCTTTAAGAATTGCTTTAGTATTAATACTGTGCATGGGAATGGCTTCTGGGTATCTAGTTACTTGGTATATAAGTACTGATTCCCAGACTTGGACTTAGTTAGTGGACCTACACAATCTATAATTAACTCTGCAAAAGGTTCTCCATTGACAGGTATAGGATGGAGAGGTGCAAGTTTAATGGGGTGTCCAGATTTCCCTACTTGCTGACATTCTCTACAATAGCGGATATGATTCTTCACATCCTTCCTTAACTTTGGCCAAAAGAATTATTTTAATATTCTATACAGGGTTTTAGTGGCCTCCTAATGAAGAGTTATGAGCTATATTTAATAACTGAGATCTAAACATTTTTGGAACTACTAACCTGTCGGACTATTGCCTTCCGTCCATCTCCTTACCAGTCTCAGTGCAGATTAGGTAGTCGTTTTAAATTTTATATTTGACTGGGTGATCTGAAAGGGATTTACCCATGGCTGCCTGAAAATAGAAATTTAATGAAGTCTTTTCGCTGTTCCTCTCGAAAGGACAGTCCCTCAGGCATGGAAACAGAGACATCTGGCAATCCTGGAACCCTGGAATAGGAAGGCTTGATCTGGGTCTGTTCACTCAATATACGAGGCCCTGGCCAGTTTTCCTCGTAAAACAAATTGGCTATTCTGAGATCAGAGTCGCCCAAGGATAGGTTAGCATTCTCCCCAGATATCCCTTGAGATTTTTCCCGAGTTATGGCCAACATCGGAGAAGAATTAATCATTACTGGTTCTGGACAAATACTAGAAGTGGTAATGTTATTACCCAGTAATAACACAGCATCTTTCATAGGAAATCCATCAGATGCACCTACAGTCAAATATCCAGTGTAATACCTACTCTGCACATATTTTATGTAAGGGGACAGAAAACACTGCTCCTCCAAAAGCTTCTAGAAGAATGGAGGATTGTAATGAAGTGTGTTCAGAAAGGGAAAGTACTCCTTCTCTTATAAGTGAGCAATATGCTCCAGTATCCCTAAAGGTTCTGACTTCAGTTTTCTTTGAGTTTTCCTGAAGGAATATTTGATACATACCATAATATGGGGCCATCCCTTTCCTTACTTCTTTCAGGGACAAAACATTATAAATTGTCCCTAATGGTTGGAGTTTATTTAGGCAGTTAGGACGAATGTGGCCTGATTTATTACAATAAAATGACATTTCTGACCTTAGCTAATTACCTTCGTCAGAAGATAGTATGATATTGTTAGTGTTAGATTTAAGAGAGGAAAGGGCAAGTTGGTAACGGCGCCGTTACCAACTTGCCCTTTCCTCTCTTAAATCTAACACTAACATTGACCTTAGCTCCTTGTTGAAGTTGTGACTGGTGCCGCTCTGGGTACTCTTGTCGGGATACACCATGCTGAGTGGTTTGTTGCTCGCCAGGTTGACCATTGGTTGAGTAATGTGGCTCACCAGATGACTTAGTTGGATGACATCAATGTTCTCCTTCCTGCTGGCACTTCATTTTCCAATCTGGAACTTTTCATTGACAGTCTCTGCTCATGCCAGGCTGTTGAAAAGAGAGATGGGATCACTTCGACAAGGAGCGGTTGGTTTCAAAAGTATCAGCCAACCTGGTTGCCTCCAATGCAGTGGTCAACACGTGATCCTGCAGAAAGACTCGAACCCCTGGTCCAACAGACTCCAGCAGGTTATCCACCAACATTAACTGGACCAACTCGTCGAAATTTGCGACACCACTTGCCTTGTACCAGCTGGAAAAAGCTTTGGTCTGCTGTCTTACAAAGTCAACAAAGGACTGACCCAGCTGTCATCTACCTAGCTTGAATTCCTTTCTGTACCTGGCAGGAATACATTGATAAGCACCAAGAACTGTGGTCTTCACCACCTGATAATTACTGAAATCAGTGTCATTTAACACTGATGCAAATTCCTGTGCCTTACCAAACAATGCTGTATGCACCAAAGATGTCCAGTGCTGTTCAGGCCACCTCAAGGCTCGAGCCTGGTTTTTGAATGCTTCGAAAAATAATTCAGGCTCAGCCTCAATGAGACAAGGAACAAGCTGTACTGCTTTTTGCAAATTAAAGTCATTTACAGTGTGAGTAAACTGCCTTCTTTCTTTTTCTCTGTCAAACTCTTCCTTAGCATAGGCATGCTGTTCCCTGGACTACTCAAGATTTATTTTTGCTAACTCAAGTGCCAATGCAGCTGATTCACCTTCAGACAACCCCATTGCATGAGACTGACAGTTTTGCTCAGGTGTTGTATCTTTTTCTTCTTGCGAGAACCTCAGTGGGGATTTACTCCTGGTTCATGTATGGGGAGAAGTTTGATATGCCATCTCCTCTTCTCGAAGTTTGACACCTATAAGATTACGAAGTTGCTCAGCCATAAGAATGTGTTCGTACTCAATGCCGATGGAACAAACAACTCGCCAACAACACTCTTGGGAAAACTTAGGGACGTTTAATACAGTGAATTCAGACACTAAACATCTGACTCATCTAGGTGGCATTTAACCCCAATGTAACATGCTATTTGCAATACACACTCAGCTATGCACTCTACGACTGCCGAATACTCACACGATAGCAAGGCTGACATGTAATAAAGCCGAATGCAGAATGTGCCGCATTCACGGCTCATTGCTGACATGCAATAGCAAAACCAACTACAGAATACTCACACAATAGCAAGGGTGACCATAACGAAGCAAACGCAAAGTTGACGTGAAAAATTCGTGAAGCATTGGTAAAGCTGATGCAATGCCAGATAGCCAGCTATCTGCGATATACTTCCTGCTCCAACTTCAACTCTAGCCTCAGGTCCTTCTCCTGCTCTTGGACAGGCTACCCATATTACATCCGAAGTTCTCAAAGGCCTGTTATCTTGGATGTAAAGGGAGCAAAATAACAACACCATTGTTAATGAGGAGCTGATCAAAATATCGACTTGGATGACAGCCAATAAACTTACGCTTAACACTGACAAAACCTACTACATTATGTTTGGTAGCAGAGCAGGAGATGCGCAAATTAACATTAAGATCGACAACAGTCTAATTGCCAGGCATAATGAGGGCAAATTCCTAGGCCTATACCTCGACAACAACCTGAACTTCAGCACCCATATCCAACACATAACCAAAAAAGTATCCAAAACGGTTGGGATCCTCTCCAAGATACGATACTACGTGCCGCAAACTGCCCTTCTCACACTATACCATTCACTTATATATCCATACCTCACCTATGCTATATGTGCTTGGGGTTCAACTGCAGCAACACACCTAAAGCCAATAATAACCCAACAAAAAGCCGCAGTAAGAATAATCACTAAATCCCATCCCTGGCAACACACCCCCCCCACTCTTCATAGATCTAAACTTACTCCCTGTTCAGTACATCCACACTTACTACTGTGCAATCTACATCTACAGGACCTTAAATTCCAATATTAACCTTGACCTAAAACACTTTCTTGATAGTTGCGACAGAACCCACAGGCACAACACCAGACACAAACATCTCTATGACATTCCCCGTGGCCGACTAAACCTTTACAAAAATTCAATGTATGTCAAAGGCCCTAAAATCTGGAACACTCTACCTGAAAATTCTAAAACTGCAGACACATTCATCACCTTCAAAACTACCATCAGAAAACATCTTATCTCCCTGATACACCCTGTCAACTAATTATACGAATACCACCTGGTGGTTCACACTTACACTCACTCACCCATTTAACCAAAAACAGAAATATCAATCTCAATCTCAAAATAATAAATCTTAACTAGTCATAAGTTGGCCTGTGATACTCCAATACTGAAACTATGTATAGTGCCAAAACAAAAGCATTCACATTGCTAAACTCACAAACTAGTATTTAGTCACTTAGCCATAATACCAACTTACCTCATAATTTTGTAATATTTTAAACTTAAGATTTAATTTAAGTCTGCCCGAAATGCCTAGCCATGCTAGGTGTTCTAGTGGTACACTCTGTAATTATTATTTTACTACATGTAAACCACACAATAACCAAATTCTGTAAACTCAGCATTGTAATCCTTATAGAGAATAAACTTTGAATTTGAATTTGAATTTGAATATATTATCCTTCAACAAGTATAAATAGCAGTATGTACAATATATACACTATGTACAGCAATAGGTATTAGTGCATGCCACAGTAATCATGACAGAATAGCAGCCAAGAGTAAGCAGACCACCGTGCTTCAATCAGCTCTAGAAAGGAAATGACAAGGGTGAAAACATGAGTGGTAACCATGTCACCCTCACAACTGCCAGATCCATCTTCTCATTGGCTGAACCTAGACACTGATCTGACGATGGGGCCCTGTTGGATCGTTAGATCCTTAGCATCTGGTTCACTGGTTGGTGAGGTAGCCTATGTGAGTGTGTTAACATGTTCCGAAAAAGATTACATATTCTTTGCATGCAACTGTATGGATAATGAACAAGGTCAAAAATGATGATGTTTGCTATGAGGTGAATAGTGTGACCGGAAGTTTTAGCAAGGAAGAAATGGATCTTATTATCAAGTACAAAATGTAATGATGGCTCGACAAACAAACCTTGCAAGAATCACTGTCAACTAGGATGTTATCACCATCTGGAACACGAGGGCTAACAACACTCTAGTGAGTGCACTAACCGCAACAGAAACGTCTTTTTGCAGATGGCCTGTGATATCAACAAGAGATGGCATTACTAGCTGCAAGTAGTCATTTTCAGACAAGGCGTCCCCTGTGGAGGAACTACCACTTGAAGTGGCAGTCATCGCAGGGATAGGCTCAGTACCCAATGTTGTCCGAGGTTCCTGTGACACCTGAGGCAACTGTACACTATCTTGTGTGCATGAAATTGCAGGAATTGGATCACAGACAGGAATGATAGGATTACTAGTGCCTGACCGCTTGGTAACGTTACTAGAATATGCACAAGTCTGTAAAGACTTAATCCTAACTTCGTACTCTGCAGCAGTATGACAGATCTCGGATCCAAGCTAGTAACCCCAAAATGGTATAATCGTGTCGCCAATTTTGGCATGCCATTGGTAACGATCAAGCACAATGCGTAAATCTCTCATGGAAGCAAATCCCAATAGAAGATCACCTGGAAAACTAATTTGGTCGACAACAAGGAAGGAAGCAGTAAAGTCTCTACCCTGGATAGAAAATGTAAGGGATATTTGACCTATGACACGCAGACTAGAACCGGCCATGCCACTAAGGGTGGACATATGAGTTGGTTCTACGAGAAGGACACGGTGTAACTGCTTATTCTTAAACAAATTAGATCTGATAATATTGACTTGCACCCCAGAATCCATGAACACATGAACAGGAGCATTTAAAACAGATGCTTGTACCAAGGAACCTATTGTTGCACTGGAATTAACATGCAAACAAGGAGGGTCATCAGAGAAGGTTTGTTCCACTGCATCCCCAAAAATATCTTTGTCGAAAACGTTTGAAGCAACATCATCAACGAGACTATTTTCCTCGAGACTGCATAAGGCATCGAAGGAATTGTGAACGGGGATGGAGTATTCATTATTAGCTACTTTCATCACTGGATGTTTTGACCGGGGCGCTAGGATTCCCCTGAATTTGAAGACTGAGACTGGTTCTGGTTATTCTGAGAACCATGACCTCTATTGCCCCTCCTAGTTCTGCGATAGGAACGGCCACAGAAGGAACTATAGTACCTACTATTGAAGAGAGCGTTACACTCAGATGTATCACGTTCATGTGTTCCGTGGAAAGTGCAGTACAGCAGATTGGTTTAAGAGTTATCGTCAGTACGTTGCTTTTTATTTTGACCATTTGTACAGTTAGCTGCAATGTGACCTCGGTAACTACAGTTATAACAAGTTCAAGTGCTATGGCTACTGAATGCACTTCGAGCACTACGATCAGAGCGACTGTTTGTGACATTGACCATAGATGACTGACGTGACTGACTATTATCAGGAACTTTCACTGTTACACAAACAAGGGGTGGTGCTGAGGGATTAATCATAGTTAATATAGGTTTGATGCATGAAGAAGTACGAGGAGCACACATGACAAGTGCATGGACAAGGATTGCGAGCAGTTCCACCTTCACAGTTGGAGGGTTGGAGTTATAAGCATACAAGGAAGCAGGCGGCATTAAATCCTTGATAGTTCCAAAAGCTGCTAATTTACCAAACTCTGCGGTGACTCATTTACCCTCTTCAGATATAAAGTCTGAAGAATGTACTGCTTTAATGAATGATGACAAGAGTTTCGATAAGCGAATCGCAGTCACTTAATGATTCACCTGGCATAGGTGTTGCAGTCACTATTTCCTTAAGGATGATATGTGGATCAGAATCTGCCACTGGTACAAGAAAAGAACGGATCTCCTTATCATATTCTGACCACTTAGTAAAATTGTCAAAGTCCCGCATTGTAAGAAGGTTTAATGACATTCACAGCTGCAGCTGGCGATCGAAGAAGACTTTCTTTTGAACATTAAAATGGTATAAAATACCGACAGGCTGTTAGGTAAGACACATATGCAACAGTTAGGTATCTTTATTTCGAAACGTTTCGCCTACACAGTAGGCTTCTTCAGTCGAGTACAGAAAAGTTGATAGAAGCAGAAGATACTTGAAGACGATGTAATCAGTCCATCACCCTTAAAGTTTTGAGGTGGTCAGTCCCTCAGTCTGGAGAAGAGCATTGTTCCATAGTATGAAACAATATGGAGATGAAGTGACAGGATGGAGCCTTATATAGCGCCAGGAGGTGAGACGTAGGTCACTAGAAGAGGTAAGAACGCAGATGTTGGGAGGTCAGGTCCCTCTCAAATCCAGCCGTTCTCACTAGTAGAGGTTGTCGAAGTTGATTACAGGTCTGTACCAACTTTTCTGTACTCGACTGAAGAAGCCTACTGTGTAGGCGAAACGTTTCGAAATAAAGATACCTAACTGTTGCATATGTGTCTTACCTAACAACCTGTCGGTATTTTATACCATTTTAATGTTCAATCTGTCAGACACTGCAACACAAGGGCATCTTGGTACAGACCTGCAATCAACTTCGACAACCTCTACTAGTGAGAACGGCTGGATTTGAGAGGGACCTGACCTCCCAACATCTGCGTTCTTACCTCTTCTAGTGACCTACGTCTCACCTCCTGGCGCTATATAAGGCTCCATCCTGTCACTTCAACTCCATATTGTTTCATACTATGGAACAATGCTCTTCTCCAGACTGAGGGACTGACCACCTCAAAACTTTAAGGGTGATGGACTGATTACATCGTCTTCAAGTATCTTCTGCTTCTATCAACTTTTCTGTACTCGACTGAAGAAGCCTACTGTGTAGGCGAAACGTTTCGAAATAAAGATACCTAACTGTTGCATATGTGTCTTACCTAACAAGACTTTCTTTTGCAATCCTAATAATACTTTCTTCTGATGGAGTGCCTTCTACCAGTACATTAGCTCGAGAATGAACGGCAGTAAACCATGGTTCAAGATTATTCAGGTTGTCATCTAATAAGGGTAAAGTATCAAGAGGGTCACGAGATAAACTAAATTGTCTCGGAGTCAGTTGTGGTCTATCAGTCAGTAAGGGACCGTTAGGATTTTGCACAGGTACAACATTGGTCTGACTGACGTTATTCACTAAGGTATTGATGACATTGTTCAAAGGTAGTTGAGATATGATTTCAGAGAAATTATACAAAGACAATGAAAGCAAAGAATAACAAAAGAAAAGTAAACTACAAATAAACAAAGAAATTACAAGGCACATTGAAGGAGAAAAGAAAACTAACTGAAATTTACATCATTAAATAAAGAAATGAAAAATTCAAAAGGAAAAGGAATATTACTGTAACTTGAATTAATTTTAAAAGTGAACTGTCTTTACTCTCAATTCAATAAAGAGAATTTATTAATAAAATTGTAAATCAATGCAAAAATAATAAATTGTATTCAGTTGCAAATATGCTGGAAAAACAAATTTTCTAAAGATGACACAGAGACAAAAAAATATATTATCCAATGATAAATGAAAATGAAATAACAAGATGGAAAAAAATACTCTGATCGCGGGTTCTAACCCCGCCCGTGGTATGGTTTGTGTGGAAAATTACATTTATCTGGATGTAACTCATAAGGTACATACCAGTAAATGATAACAAAGATAATTATTACTTATCAAAGTTACATAGACAAGTAGGAATTTTGGGACACCTAGGTCACAAAAAATGTCCCCCTTCGATACCTACCACTGTCATATCCACAAGTTGCTCTAGACCTATTAATTACAAATGAAAGATGCATCACCAGGAATTCTGGTAAATATATAAATTTGTGGACTGTATATTAAAATTAATGATACTTATACACATATATAACAGAAGGAGAATATATCTTAATATCACTCACCAATTTGACTGGAGATTAATGTGTATCATACTCAAAAAAAACTGATTCTAACTAAATTTATGATGATAGTACTGTCCAGAATTACAACACAATTTAGATAGCTTATCTGAGGTTCCTGGAGCTGTCTTGTACAGTCGCCTGATATCTCAAGTTATGCAGGAATGCACATCCAACAATTTCGGCTCCTATTTGAGAGGTTTTAAGCCCAATATAATCTCTAGAGCACGAAAATTCTTCTGATTATTCATTAACGTTTGTGTCCAATTCAAACAACAATGGCGAGTCTCTTCTGCGCAGGTGCAGAATTTCCCATTTTTTATAACATAATTTTTATTAAATACAATATAGGCCATCTATTTACCTATAAATTACCATATTTCCAGAAAATATACAGTATTTTCCACACTGCGGCCGGGCGGAGTTCGTTGCTAAATGACTCAAATTGCTCATTTGGCAATGGTGGAGGACCTGGGTACATATAGGATCTGGCATCCACACAGCGACATATTACACAAGATTTAATCACCCTTTTTACACTTTGCCATCCTTGTGGAATCCAGAAAGTTTCCCTAATACAATTTAAGGTATCTTGTACCCCACCATGCATTACATTTTTATGGGCATTTAGAACAATTAAATTTGTTAGATGATGAGTTTTGGGCAGTAAGATAGGGTGTTTAGCATAATCACCTAATTCAGTATTTTGTAAACTACCTCTGCACCTAATTACATTGTTCTCTAAATACAGCCCCAATTTCTCTATTATGGAACCTTTTACAATTTTTCTTTCCATTATCAATTTAATCTCATTTCCATAGATTTCTTCCTGTACCCTCTTTATCCAATATTCAAGAGGATGTGAAAACTTATATGAGATATTCATCTTGTTTAGAAATTTAAACACCAACTTAGTTACATTGATTAGTTTGGTTAAAGAAGAATACCTATTTATATCAATGGCTAAGGAAGGACAAACTATTGGAGCGGTGGTCACAGTAATTTCAACAGGCGAAATATACGCCTTTTGTACAGGCCAATTAGCTTTATTTACCAACCAGCTCGGTCCTTTAAACCATGATACAGCATTTACAAATTTAGCATAAAATAAACCTCAAGACAAGAAATCAGCTGGATTCTCCTCACCAGGTATATGATTAAATGTTAACATATGCTGACCCAAACTACTATACTTCTCTTGCATCTGATAAATTTCAGCGACTCTGTTTTGTATGTACACAATTTTACTGTTTCCATTACAAATCCATTGTAAGGATACCTCATTATCAGACCAAATTACAGTGTCACTAATATCTCCTGCAACTTATTTCTTATATAATTAGCTAATTTGACACCTACATAAATGGCTGTTAATTCCAACTGAGGTAAGGTACGTGATTTAATTGGAGACAATTTAGCCTTAGACATAACAAGAGAGATAACACTATTACATTGAAGATAAGCAACTGCTCCATATGCCAATTTTGAAGCATCACAAAAAACGTGGAGTACATTTTTCCCATTTGGATTGGCCAACTGGCATGGGAACTCCAACATTGGAATTTTTTCATAATCACCAATTAATTCATCCCACCTGCTAATGAATTCCTCAGGTAGAATTTCATCACAAGCACATTTAAGTTTTCATGCTTCCTGAATTAATAATTTCCCTCTTATAGTAAGGGGTGACACTAAACCTAGTGGATCAAAACATTTGGAAACTTCAGCAAGCAAGACTCTCTTAGTTAATTTATTGGGCATACTGTAATTATTAGGTTTTAACATTTACAAATCTCTCTCAGTATCCAAAGTTAATCCCAATACATTACTACATTTTGGCACTTCATCTCCAGGGTAATCTTTACTTATTTTGTTCTTTAATTTGGACGAATTACTATTCCATTCCCTCAGAAGCATATTTGCGCTTTGCATTATTTTATCAGCCTCTCCGTAAGTCATTAACAGCTCCTCTTCAGTTGACGTCACACCCAAGAAATTGTCCACATAAAATTGTTTGCTCATTACTTTACTCAATGGGCTTTCCATATGTTTAAGGTGTGCATTTATCGTCGCTTGAAGTAGGAATGGACTGGATGTAGCACCAAATAATATGCTCCTAAAGCGAAAGGTTTTAAGAGGGCTAAGTGGGTCACTAGGATTCTCAGGCCATAAGAAGCGGGTACAATCCCAGTCAGCCTCTTGTAAACCCACTCTTAGGAAAGCTTTACTTATGTCAGCCGTAAAGGCATAATTCTTTATCCTGAAATTTAATAAGATATCTCCTAATTTTTCCGTCAACGACGGACCTGTCATCAAAGTCATTTAAACGAGGTACATTTTTGTTACTCCTGGCACTACAATTAAACACATTCCTCAAATTTTGGCTTGCTCAGGAGGTACCTCTTCTATAAATTTATTAATTAACTGCTCAGCAATTATATCATTATAGGCAGTTAACAATTCTGGTGTTTTACTCAGTTCCATACCATATGTACTGTCCATATGCCATTCTGTAATTACTGAGCAATTCTGGATGGTTCAGTCTCCACAGAAGTCGTACCCAGTATTGTCCAGATTCAAATTTTGCATCTCTCAGATACTGTTCCTGAGTAAAAGAATCGTCTGGACTTTCTTCATTTACATTTATTCCAATGCTGTCTAATTTCCACAATTTATGCACTGGCTCAACACCATCCTCTATGGAAGAATTATACTGGGGCACGATTTCATGAGTAAGACACACAGTTGTGGTATTTGTAGTTTCCTCTAGTCATGAATTATTATTACGAGGAATCCTACCATACAATACATGGCCTCCTGCAGTCTTCAAAAGGGTGACACCACATTTCTTTACCATACCCTTTACAAAGGAGGCATAATAGTCACTACCTATCAAAATATTTATTGGGCCTACAGAATCATCACTTACACCAGAAGGTGCTAAATTTACATTATATGAAAGTCTTTCTCTAGCTTTACTAAGCCCTACTGCAGATATTTTCTCTGGAAGTCTATCTACAATTACTGCATTAACATGTTTTTTCACATTGCTCAACCTGACAGTTACATAAACAGTGTCATACAATTGAACCCTTTTATCCGAAAGAAAACCAGATAATTTTAAAGTTGTGGGATCTCCCATCTGTACTTTCATACCATCAAGCCATTTACGTTTTATGAAAGTACGTTGGGATCCCTGGTCCAATAATGCATTTACATTTTTTGATTTATGCCTTTTATCATAAATTTTTACCTGTAACACAGGTAAGGCTACTTCAGCAAAACCGTCGTTATTAACATTAGCAGCAATTTTTACATTAGCTACTGTTGTGTCAGGATTGTCAACATTATCATTATTATCAACATTATCATATAGACCCTTACACATGACTATATGGTGTCTTCCTTTGTGACATTGATAACAGTTGTTTAGTTTGGCATGACAATCCTTTACATTGTGATTACCTAAACACCTGATACGTCTGTCAAGTTCCTCCAATCTTTCAACTTTATCATTCCATGAATTGTATGCTATTACAACCCAGGAATCCAAATGGCCTGTTATCCTGGGTGTAAAGGGAGCAAAATAAACACTGCAGAAAAGTTTTGATTTATATTATCCTTCATCAATTTATAACAGCAATATGTACACTATATACAGTGATAGCTATTAGTGCACTCCACGGTAAGCAAGGCAGAAATAGAAGCCACAAGATAGCAGACCGTGCTTCAACCAGCTCTAGAATGGGAATGACAAGGGCAGACAGGAGAGTGGTACCCACATAACCTCTGCGATTGCCAAAACCATCTTCTTATTGGCTGGAGCCTGGTCACTAGTTGAACGACGGGGCCCCATCATCAACTCTCAGTAACCTGGTTCGCTGGTTGGGGGAGATAGCCTGTAAATGAGGGTGTGTACATGCGCCGAATAAAGGTTACATACTCTTTGCATGCCATATATGCATTGCAATTCTTAGAAAAATGAGTACCCCTGCAGAAAAGACAATCTCTCTTTTCTTTGACTGGTTTCTCATTAACTGGGCTACTATTAAGAGGATACTTATTCTTCTTACCTTGTGGAGAATCATTATTTCTGATTCCTACTTGATATGCACCTATGCAACTCTTTTTAGGAAATGAATTTTGATTATTAACATTGGGATAATTTTTCCCTTTGTGAAACTTGACAGATACCTCAGAGTTATTATGTGTTGCATCTTTAAAATGAGTTAGTTGGCCGGTCTGCAACTGCACAATTAATTCTTGTAGACCTAGTCTTATTTCCTCCAGACCAAAATAACCTTTGTGATATTTGTTCGAGAACCATTCAAGTGTTTTACAGCTTAATTTATTCTGTACCATGGCACTCAATAACCAGTCTGATTCCTTCAGATTATAATTATTACTTAAAGTTTTGAGAGTGCTCTCCAGTTTAACTCTAAACTGCTGTAAACCTTTGTAAGTATGATCTGGAGATTTTAAATTAACAATGATATTCACTAGATCCAACCTACTTTGTTCTATATTATCATAAGTGACTTTCAACAAGTCAACTGCCTCCTTGTAAAAGTCATCTACATTGAGAAAGGCTTGTATGAGTATGTGAGCATCTCCTCTTACCTGTCCTCTGAGGTAAAATATTTTAGTTACACAGGCTAGGTCACTCCTGTAATGCACAGCTGCTTTAAAAATTGACCAAAACTCCTCCCAATTTTCTCCAGGATTAAATACAGGTAAACATAATTCTGGGAGTTTTGGCAAAGACATCTTATTTGTTGGAGCAGACTGATTAACTGCCTGGTTTACACATTTTAATTTATTCAAAGCCTGACTTTTACAAGAAAGAATCTTTTCTTCTAATTCATAATACTGATTAATCATGAGATCTACTTCAGTCTCATCTACACAGTTTACTAACAAATCTCCTTCATATTTGTTGTAATATAATTTGTATGAATCATATCTATTCCCTAAAGCATCTAAATACAATTTTAAATCATCAGTATTCACAGTTTCTTGATTCATTAATTCCAAGCACTTATTATATGTCTTGGTTACATGACCTTTCCTAGCCTGTAGTAATGTTTTCTTTGCTTTATATTCCATATGTTTGTCTTCTATATTAATTTCCTCATTTTCAGCCATGATGCAATGTATTAAATTCAACTTAATTAATAACACTGATTATGTACTTAATTATGCACTTCATGAAGGTAAATAGTACAACTTACCTTTGAATAAATCCTAGCTACTTGAGCTTTGCAATTACATGTAAGAAAATTATAATATAAATTTTAAATGTACATTAATACAAACCTTTAGCCAGACTTGGCTTATCAAAATTAATATTATACAAATTAATATAAAACTTAGCCAGACTTGACTTATCAAAATTAATATTGTAATAATTTAAATCCACTACACATTAAGTAAATTTGTGAATTTTATATCCAGCTCCTGTCATTTCACATATAATTATTAAGTAATTAACTAATTAATGACTTCACTAATTACATACGGTTTGAAGGACCAATGGGCAATTAAATGTGGAAAATTACATTTATCTGGATGTAACTCACAAGGTACATACCAGTAAATGGTAACAAAGGTAATTATTACTTATCAAAGTTACTTAGACAAGTAGGAATTTTGGGACACCTAGGTCACAAAAAATGTCCCCTTCGATACCTACCACTGTCATATCCACAAGTTGCTCTAGACCTATTAATTACAAATGAAAGAATTCTGGTAAATATATAAATTTGTGGACTGTATATTAAAATTAATGATACTTATACACATTTATATAACAGAAGGAGAATATATCTTAATATCACTCACCAATTTGACTGGAGATTAATGTGTATCATACTCAAAAAAAAAAAAAACTGATTCTAACTAAATTTGTGATGGTAATACTGGCCAGAATTACAACACAAATTAGATAGCTTATCTGAGGTTCCTGGAGCTGTCTTATTCAGTCGCCTGATATCTCAAGTTATGCAGGAATGCACATCCAACAATTTCGGCTCCTATTTGAGAGGTTTTAAGCCCAATATAATCTCTAGAGCACGAAAATTCTTCTGATTATTCATTAACGTTTGTGTCCAATTCAAACAACAATGGCGAGTCTCTTCTGCGCAGGTGCAGAATTTCCCATTTTTTATAACATAATTTTTATTAAATACAATATAGGCCATCTATTTACCTATAAATTACTGTAATTCCAGAAAATATACAGTATTTTCCACAGTTTGTTTGCAATCGTGTCATTACGATTTCGTGAATCATGTTAATGGCCTTGAGGGGACTTGAGCTAGAGTTCGTCACGGCCACGCTAGCTGGAGATTTGTCTGTAAAAACTTGCATTTGTGGTCACAGTGGTGCCTATACTAACCTTCCTATGGTGTAGAAATATACCTAGTTGGACGAATCCTATTGTGGCTAGCTGGTCCAGTGGCTAACGTGACGGTCTGGAGTTTTGAGACTCTCTGATCGCGGGTTCTATCCCCACCCGTGGAATGGTTTGTTTGCAGTCGTGTCAATACGATTTCGTGAGATGCTCAGTTAATAATATAGTGAGAATATTGCATTGAATTATAATGTATCACTTATGGAAATACTTATTTACTGAAAAAAATAGAGCACAAAAATAACAGAGTACAAATTACGAAAAGAAAAATAATCACTGCAGAACAAACAAATTGCACAACTAAAATAATCTGCAGAATTAGTCAGTATATCAATAAAAGTTACACACAGAAAATATAGTTTAAAAGATTATAAATAGCAAGAAATAACTTGTCTGAACAATTTAACTCTTAATCACAAGTGGGCAAAACAAATTACTCAAAAACAGAGCAGTGATAATATTTTACTTTAAAAATTACACAGTGAGTGAATTTATTCAAAGAAATTTCAATAATATGCTTAAAAATGATAAAAAATACAGAACTGGGAATTCAAGACAAATTTACAGGAAACAGATAAAACATTAATTTTCACTCACTTTACTGCTTATATAAATTTACTTGACTATGGTCTGGCTTCGAAAAAAAAATAATTGTCTTGCTTGACACACAAAATATGGTACTAGAGTCTGTCAAAGTTTAAACAAATGAGACACTGCATATATAAAATATTTAACACAAAAATAATGGTAAACACAGAATAAAAATGGTAATTTAGCACAATGGGGAAAAGTAGTGAATAAAACAACACATTGAATTAGTAGAAAAACACAGCAAAAATGTAGTGAAAATAAGTCAAGACAAATAAAAATTAATGATACACAATAATAAAATAAGGTAGAGTGAACAACACTTAAAGAACACAGATGTTAACAGTTCACCAGGAATGAATGACAGAAAATATACATTACTGCACACAATACACAAATAATAGATGTGTACCAGAGAAAATATTTCTTCAGGTTGGAGATAACTGGAAACAATAACAAACATAAAAAAAATAAACACAAAAATGAAGTGTAACACGACACTTGGAAAATATTTGTAGATTAGCGAGTCACATGGAACACATAGAAGCAAAGAACAAAAATTTACACTATGACACAAGTCACTAACAAAGAAAGTTCACTATGTATGTAGAAAATGTTTCAAAACACGCAAGTATCTCTGTATAAAAAATGTCTCTGTAATGGCTTGATTGAAGAACTGGAAGCGACGACTGAAGGAGGTTTGGGTTTGGTATAAGCCCGATATATGGGTAGATGAATGGCACACGTGGTTGGCTTAGTGTGGGTAGCGTAGGTGCACTGGGTGTGTATCTACAGCTGGGTCAGGCTGGTATTCCATACCAAGAATTCACGTGATAATAAGCCTGGTGGCTTAATAAGCCACAAATGTACCACAGGGATAACGATTATCACTCTGACCAGCGTTTTACTGGTAGCACAGAGCGGTACAGCACATGGAGACAATAACTTCAAAGATGATCTTGCTTGGCTTACTTCTCTCTCAGCTGGGTTGTTAAGCTGGCTTAAGCCCTCTCTGGGCAGATTCTATACAATAGTAAAGACATATGTAACTTAGAACTAATGGATGGTATCGTAATATGTTAACGTAATACATTACGAATTACAAAAACAAATAGTATAATAAAGAATGGAATTGATCGATCCATCTGTATTCATGCACTCTACGGATTCTGAGGAAGAAGATATATATATTTACAAAGGTGAAAGTAATTAACAGCAAAAGCAGATCTGGCACACACAGATCATTACTGCTAAATTCTCAGAATTCGAAGGGAACGTGAACACAAAAAAAAAATTCTGAAAACTGATCAGGTAATAATAAACACACAGTGGACAACTTCATTCACCTTGAACATCTAATTATACAGGCTATGTACATTTAAACCCAACTCTGCGAGGGTAAGATTTACATATGCAGAATGGTTATCGTCTTTGGGAGGATCGAATTCTTTTGCAATGACTAACACATGCCTTGACTGAGGGAGATCTGAAAAAGTATCTACAAAAGATACTTGGGGGTTTCTCATTACTTGTCGTGTACACAAAGAATAACGACATTCAGGTTGATCATCTGGCTGAGTGATAGAAGTAGAGGGTACAGAGTCAGGAGGATTGTCAGCATCTGTCACATTAGTCTGGGGTGAAATATCCTCAACATCACATACTAACTTCATATGATCTAAATGCGATTCTTTATACTGACCGGTACTAATGTCTCTGATCTTTTACTTATTGCCATTGATATGTTCAACTACTCGATAAGGACCAACAAACATTTGATCAAGCTTAGGCATTGCGGGTGTTTTGTTGAAGTTAGTCAGTATTATTCTCGAACCCACTGTAACTTTGATCGGCTTAGCATGGCTATTAGTTACTCTTGTGAATTCTGCTGTTGACTTACGAAGTGTCTCACGGATTCTTCTAAAAACACTTTGAGCTAAGCTGGTACGAGTTGTTATAAAATCATCAGGGTTGTAATTAGGTTTCGGTGCAGAGTATAACAACTCATAAGGCAAACGCTTGTCTACACCATACAATGCATAATGTGGAGTGTCACCTATCGAAGCACTGTAAGCAGAATTTATGGCACATTGAACATCAGGTATAACTTCATCCCAAGTTTTGCTATTGGGATTGATAGTGGCTCTCAGGACATCAAGTACTTTCTTATTGGTTTGTTCCGCTAACCCATTGCTGGCAGGATGATGAGGAACAATGGTGGATTTAGAGATCTTGTACAAGGTACACAAATTTTCAAGAATCTCATTACAGAATTCACCCCCATTATCTGTTACTAGGGATATAGGGGTGGTATGCCTGCAGATAATGCGTTCTTTAAACGCTTTAGCTACTGTCTCGACAGTCTTATCTGCAATAGGAACTAACTCACAATATCTGGTGAAATGGTCTACCATAACACACAGATGTTTGTTGCCTTGGAGGGAACATTTAAAATTGGTTAACAAATCAAGCGCAACTCTTTCCCACGGTTCGCTTGTAGTTGGATACACCTGGATTGGATTAGGACCATTGACATGTTGCGTACAGACACTACATTTCTTAACATACTCGGAAATATCAGTTGCCATACGTGGCCAAAAGTACTTCATTCTGGCTTGTTTCACAGAACGATCCATACCAGGGTGTGCAACACCTGGTACATCGTGAACTAGCTGTAGAGCTACATTCACTAGTGACTGTGGAATTACTAACTGGTATACTCTACTGCTAGCAGTACCCAACTCGGCTGTTCGATACAGTAATTCTTGTCTCATGACGAAGTCACTAATGGGTGCTGGTGGCTTCACAGTCAAAATAAGATCTTCCTGGAGCAGGAATCAATCACACCAGACCACATGGGATCTGTTCTTTGAGCATTCTTTACGTCCTCTGCAGTAAATGGAGGGTCTGCAGTTGCTATACTAACATGTCGCAATAAAGCATCTGCGACTACATTTGGCTTGCCAGGTAAGTGTTCAAAGGTAGGATTGAACTCTTGGATAGTCAAGTTCCATCTGGCTAACCTTCCAGTAGGTTGTTTGTTCTGGAATAAAGGTATCAGTGGAGCATGGTCTGTCAAGACATGAACAGGGTACTGATTAATGTCTCGGAAGTGCTTTAAAGACCATACTATTGCTAAAGCTTCTTGCTTAGTTACTGTATAATTACATTCAGCCTTCATAAGGACTCGGCTAGCAAATGCAACTGCGTTGTACTTGCCGTCAGTCTTCTGAGCTAGTACGGCACCTATGCCAATTGAACTAGCATCAGTTGTCAGATAGAAGGGCTTAGAAAAATCTGGAAATTTCAAAACTGGAGCAGATGTTAGCTTTTCTTTTAGAATTTGGAATGCTCGTTTTTGACAGAAGGTCAAAACGAAAGAAGCATCTTTCTTAAGCAACTCAGTTAGAGGAGCAGCTATGGAAGAAAAATTGGCAATGAAAGATCTATAAAAACTTGCTAAGCCCACAAAGGATCTTACGGCATCAGCAGTTTTGGGAGTTGGAAAATTTAGTACTGCAGTTACTTTACTTTGGTCAGTCGTAACCTCTCTAGGAGTGACTACGTGACCAAGAAACTTAATTTCTGATCTGAAAAATTGACATTTAGACAGTTTGATCTTTAAATTGGCTTCTTCAAGCTTACCAAGTACTACATCAAGTCTTTTCAAATGTGTATCCACGTCCTCAGACATGACGATTACATCATCTAAGTACACCATAAGTGCTTTACCTATGAGACCCCTAAAGATATTAGTCATGAGCCTAGAGAATATGACAGGGGAAGATCGTAACCCAAAGGCCATGCAGAGGAAGTGATAATGACCTGTGGGAGTGGAGAATGCAGTTAGCTCTTGTCTGTCCTTGTGAAGAGGGACTTGCCAAAACCCTTGCAACAAATCCAGGGTCGAAAAGACTTTCTTATCTCCGATGTTACATAAAAGATCACCAAGTACAGGAAGTGGGAAGCAATCTGGAATAGTTTTCGCATTTAACTTCTTAAAGTTAATCACTGGCTCCAAGTACCATCCTTCTTAGGTACTAGGATCAAGGGCGCATTCCAGGGTGAATTGCTAGGTGCAATAACTCCATCATCAAGCATCTGATTGATCAATTCTTCAGCCACAGCAACTTGGGAATGAGGCATTCTGTACGCAGGTGTAAAGATAGGTCTAGTACCAGGTTCAAGTGGAATACGATGGGACAGTAAGTTCGTTATACCCATCTTCTCACCTGGTAAGGCAATGGCTTTACGACGTTTGTTAAACAGAGTCAACAAACACTTGACCTCATCTGGGAAGTCAGTGGGAGCTAAGTCTTTCTCCTCAACTGGTGGAATGGATTGATCTAGTGAAGTGAATGAGGCATTCCCTGTTGAAATAGCACCGACCCACTGGTCAGGTGGCACATCATCCTGTACCTGAACAGGGTAAGGATAGTGAACAAGGTCAACAAGATTGATATTTGCTCTGAGATGAACACTGTGACCAGACGTGTTAGAAAGGAATAAATGGATCTTACTATCTCTTACAACATGTAAGGATGGCTCAGCAATTAAACCCTTGACTTCGCAGGAATCACTGTCAACTAGGACATTATCACCATCTGCAACACCAGGAACAACAACAGACACCATGGTTAGGGCACTAGCAGCAACAGAAACATCTTTCTGCAGACGGCATGTGACATCAACAAGAGATGGCATTACTAGTTTCAAGTAATTGTTTTCTGACAAGGCGTCCCCTGTGGAGAAACTACTACTTGAACTAGCAGACATTGCAGGGATAGACTGAGCGCTCAAGGTAGTCTGAGCATCCTCGGACACCTGAGGCAACTGAACACTATCTTGCATGTCTGAAGGTGTAGGTGGAACACAGATGGGAGTGACAGAATTACCAGTGCCTGACCGCTTGGGTACGCTACTGGAAAATTCATTGGCTTGTAAGGATTTAATCAAAACGTCCTACTCTGTGGCAGTATGGCAGATCTCGGATCCAAGCTGGTAACCCCAAAATGGAACAATCAAGTCATCAATTTGGGCAGGCCATCGGTAAGTGTTGAGCACAATACGTAAGTCTCTCATGGAAGCAAATCCCAGTAGAAGATCACCAGGGAAAGTAATCTGGTCGACAACAAGGGAAGAAGCAGTAAAGTCTCTACCTTGGATAGAAAAGGTGAGGGAAGTCTGACCTTGGACACGCAGGAGGGAACCAGCTACTCCACTAAGGGAGGTTACAGTAGTTGGTTCTATGAGGAGGACACATCATAACTGCTTTTCTTTAAACAGACTAGACCTGATAATATTAACTTGCGCACCAGAGTCCATGAACACATGAACGGGCGCATTTTGAACAGATGCTTGCACAGATGCTTTGGTTGTAGCACAAACAAGAGGAGGTATACGATTAGACAAAACGGCTGACATAGAACTTCGATAGGGGAAGGTTCCCTCGGGACACAAGTCACGCACATGGATGAAGGCTGCAAGTGGTCCCATTGCGGCAGTTAGATTACTGGAGTTATACACATACACGGAAGTTGGCGTCATTAACTGTTTAATAACTCCAAATGCTGCTAATTTGGAGAACCCCTCAAGAGCTCGTTTATCAACGTCTACAAGGTAGTTGGAATTTTGACCGACCCTAACGAATGAGGACATGAGGTTATTTAAACGAAGAGCAAACTCATCTAATGATTCCTCTGGCCTTGGCGCTGTGCACACTAGTTCCTTAAGAACAACGAATGGATCAGTCACTCTCACTGGGCCAAGATAGTTATGTATTAATTGCTCATAATCTTTCCACATGGTGAGATCCTGAAAGTCCTTCATCCGGATCAATTTAAAGACATTCACAGCGGCTGGTGAATGAGCTAAACTCTCCTTCCCGATACTAATGATACAACTCTCAGATGGAGGGCCATACACTGAGGCACTTGCTCTAGCACGAACAGCAGTAGACCATGCTTCCAGGTTATCTGGATCCCCATTGAACAAAGGCATCGCATCATAAGGGTCACGACTAAAATTGCGAAGACTCAAAGTCTGAGTTTCTCTATTGTTTGGCGCATTATTGCCTGGACTAGAAGGATGTACTGAGGCAGCGCTCTTAAGGACTTGAGACATATTGCAAAGTGTGAAACAAGAATTTAAAAGAACAAAGCAAAAAAAATTGTAACTGGGGAACACACAACACAGTAAACTTTAAAAAGTGGGAAGAAAATACTTAACTATTCTGTGTAAGTAAAGAAAAATGACAAGTCACACTGTAGAGCAAGGAAAACTCACATAAAACACTCAAATGCATAAGCAACACTTTGATAATCAAGAGAAATTGTACTTTACTCAAATCAAATTTATTCAAACTTGCTTTAATTTGAATTAATGGCACAGTGAGTTGTCTTTACTCTCAATTCAATAATGAAATTCAACAATAAATGATAAGCCAATCAAAAATGATAAAATAGAATCAATAAATCTTGTGCAAAATTAAAATAGACTGGAAAAGCAATGCTATATATAAAAAAAAGTGACACACAAAGAATAAAATATTATGCACAGAACACAAAGAATGTAAAACTGGAATCACAGAATATTGCACTGAAATAAACTGTAGCAATATTGCAAATAACAATTACTAAACAAAAAATTACTGCACAGCACAACACTACATAAAAAATTTTTGAAAGAAAAAAAATAATGGCAGCACAATACTTTCACAAGAATCATTGCAGAATGAGGCAATACTGCAAAAAATAAAAAAAAAAATGCATGCACAAGAAATGCAGTTTACAAAAACAATAAAAAAAATTATCAAGGAATAAACTGATTGAACACTTTAACTCTTAATTGCAGCTTAAGCAACACTTACTGAATAAGCAAAAGAATGATTTACTTTAAAAAGAAGTTAAAAATTTCATTAAGAGTGAATTTGTTCAATGAAATATGAAAAATAATAAAGGCAAAAATGCAAAACAAAGAAAGGTTAACACTTACAATAAGGCAGCAACACAACACATCAATATATGCACAATACTATGAGCATTTTCTTGCAATAAGGTCTTGTGTAGACAAAAATTGGAAAATAGTCCTCTTGCTTCAACAAAATAATGGCACTATTGTCTGTGAAGATAGGACAAATTAGACACTGACTAAATAAAAGAATTAATACAAAAACAGCAGGAATGCACAAATGCTGGGAAAAAAAATTAACTGAGACAACACTGAGTTGTGATGCAGTATATGAGATAACAAGTTACTGAAATACTTCACTGCATAAATTACTAGGCAAGGAACACAGTACTGTGAACACAAGATAACTGTGAAGTGTAAACACAAGTTAATACTTCTTATATAGTGCACACAGCAGGGAAAAACGGAAAAGTACTTACTTCAAGTGTATATATAAAAAAACGGAATACAACACAACAGACATAAAAATAAAGCACGAAAATTAAACACTGAAGAAAAAAATTAATAATGCAAAAGAATGTAATGAACACTGAGTCTAATCAAAAGTCACTGAAAAGAAATGCCACTAAAGAATCATTGAAAAATTGTCTCAACACTCACAAATGCCTCTATAAAAAATATTATTTATTATCACTGGAGCGACTTTAGTTAAGAATGAGGGTGGTGGAGTCTCGTGGCTGACGGCGACTCTACTCAGCGATTTCTTGAAGTATTTAGCATATAAATCGATGATAAACTCACACAGGAGGCTTTTACATTGGCGCACAGGGACGAAGGAACAATCTTGCATCTTGACCCCCTATGTGGTCTGTAAAATAAGGTGCTAGGACCTGTTATAAGGGTAAAAAAAAAAAACAGTGGTAGTGGTGGAAGGTGTGGGTGGTTGAGGCAGCGACTGGGACACTACATGGTGGCTAGGCCTACAGGAAAACAGCATAATCCATGTGCTCTGGGTACATCCGCACTGGGCACAAGAATATTCTTAGCCAGGCTGGCTTAAAAGCCCACAAAATACCACAACACCACAGGGATGGTACAAGCACTCAGGATGGCTTGGAACTTGGAGCACAAATGATGGTGAAGGCTGGAACTCACATGGCTTGTTTGAGTACAGGGTTAGTCACCTGGGTTAGTTGGCTGGCTTGCTGGCTTAACCCTTCACACAGACTGGCTTGAGAACTTGTAACGATGAGCACAGCAGGGGTGGAAAGCTGGTTTAGCAGGCAAGGCTGGTACTTAAGACAGGTTGGATGGTGTAGGCTGCTTGACTCTCCCCCACAGACTGGCTTGGTGGCTTGGCTTAATTTGCAAACCTGGGTCAACCCCTCGGAAGTAATGCAAATTAGCAGATAAACGCAAAGACACAAAGACTGACCAGTAAGCAGGAAGCAAACAGGCTGGTGGATGCTTGCTCGGGTAGGCTAGCACGCTGTCGACACAATGTCTGTCGTCAGCTGACAGAAGTTATCTCCATACATCTGCGTAAATATCAAAATTACGCCTCACCACTGGCACCATTTGTCGAAAGGGTTCGTACAGATGATGTGATGGTTGGAGTTAAACACAGTCGTTGGATGGTAACACATATATTAGCAGAGTGTGAGAGGGGAGTCCAGACTGCCTGTGTTGCCTGTTGTGGACCTAAGAGCGGAGTGAGGACGAGGCTGGGAGCGCAGCGCTCTCATGCGGCATCCCGTGACATCGCACAAGCTAGTCACTGAGTCTAGCAAGGGGTCAACTATATAAAACATATGGATGGTACTGACTATGATACTCAGATAACATATACATATACAGGGGATCAGCAACTATGCTGACACTTTTCCCTATAGACTGGCCTAAGTGGCTTGGCTTAATTTTGCAAAACCTGGATCAACTCCTCGTAGGTTAGCAAATAAGCCACTAAGCATGAAGCAACTAACTAGGAAGTTGTGTAGATAAGGCTTGAGAATGCTGGCTTGGCTGTGGGTTAACGTCCCATAGGGTTCCCACATGGTCACACATAATGTCCTTCTGGCTTGGTGGAACAATCTCCTTAAATCTGCATAATCGTCTAAATCACGCCCACACTGATGTCACCATTTGTCGTGGGTGTTCGTCAGGAAATGTTGGAGTAAGAAATACACACATTTGATGTCTTGGAGGCATATAAATAAGAGTCTAGAGGAGAACCCAGGCCTTTCCTTGTTCAGCTTATGCCTAGCATGGAACTACCCGGAGGGGCCTCTGGCCTTGTGACATCACAGCTAGCAAGGGAGCCTATCTGTAAAGTAGCTGGGATGTATCTATACCTGGAGAGGTATAGATACATCAACGCCACCGTGGCCCGGTCTGAGACCAGGCCTCGTGGTGGATCAGGGTCTGACCAACCAGGCTGTTACTGCTTGCTGCATGCAAAATGACATATGAATCACAGCCCAGCTGGTCAGTTACTGACTTTAGGTGCCTGTCCAGTGCCTTCTTGAAGACAGCCAGGGGTCTATTGGTAATCCTCCATATGTATGCTGGGAAGCAGTTGAACAATCTTGGGCCCCGGATACTTATTGTGTGGAAGTAGGTCATACCTAAGGTATGGGTTAGTGGTAGTGGTAGTAGTAGTAGTAGGCGTAAAGAAGGTTATGTAGATGTCCTCTGAACCAAGATTCCATGATGCTGCAGTGTCTGACAAGTTGCACATGAATGTTATACATTACCAACAAGATGAAAATTAGACACATGTGCAACATCTACGGTACTCTTCACACCAACTCCAATGCTGAGGGACTGATTACCTCATCATCTTTATATAGGTCTTCTGTCTACAAAGTAGATATACACAACCTGCTAAAAATTCTAGCTAAGACAGGACTCGTAATAATGGTTTAAGTTGGAAAAAATAGATTTAGAAAAGATATAGAAAAGCATTAGTTTAGTAATCGAGTTATGGATGAGTGGAACAAACTCCCGAATAGAGTCATTCAGGCAAAAACCTCGAGTAGCTTTAAAAATAGGTTGGACAAGCACATGGGTGGGCGTGGGTGGGTGTGAGTTGAACCTGCCTAATATGGGCCAGTAGGCCCGCTGTGGTGTTCCTCTATTCTTATGGTTTTGTGTAGCAGAAACAACTCTAATGCTAGGTTGGATTCTTGTGGAACACCACCTGTCATGCTAGTCAATAATACTTGTGCTAGGATGAACCCTTGTGGAACACCACCTGTCATGCTAGTCAATAATACTTGTGCTAGGATGAACGCTTGTGGAACACCACCTGTCATGCTAGTCAATAATACTTGTGCTAGGATGAACCCTTGTGGAACACCACCTGTCATGCTAGTCAATAATACTTGTGCTAGGATGAACGCTTGTGGAACACCACCTGTCATGTGATAAATTGTTTTAAAAACCGTATGTTGCATAAGTGTCTCAATCTTCAATTTGTCGATTTTCAAAACCATTTATCACATCTGTCAGACACTGCAACATCATGGGATATGCATACAAGGAATTCTTCAATACCTGTTCAACCTTTGGATGAAGATCTATGGGATGCAGAGGGTATGTTTTCCTGGGGCTGGGATGGGGGATATTGTTAGCCGTCTAGACATATCATGAAAGGTAATTGGAGTAATCCTCTTATCTGCCTCAGTGCTGAGGCAATGGTGTTGGCAGACGTAGGAGTGAAGACCTGATTAGCAGGTATAGGACAGCAATAGAAATAATTAGGAGGAAGGGTGGGAACCCTGTGATATGTGGCATTTTGCTCAGGAGACAAGTTGGAAATAAATGGTTGTCCAGGGTAATTTGGTGTCAATTGCTGGATGGACAAACACTGTAATGAAAATTCAGTAACATTCATAGACAACTGGGACCTCTTCTATGGTAGAAATGACATATATGCCAGAGATGGGGTTCACTTATCTAGGTTTGGGGTGGGAGCATTGGCCAATGCAGTGGAGGGAGCTGTTAGGTCTTTAAACTAGAAATAGATAGTGGTATGGGTTTTCGTGGAAAATCAATGAATTCTCAGTGTAGCGATAAGCAAAATGAGACAGAGTTATTGGAGAATATTGGAAAGCCAGTGGCACTAGGTGACAGGGACAGTAACAGGTACAGTGGAGGAACAGAAATCAGCAGGAAGAGAAAAGAGAAGGGAGGTTTTCTAAAGATATTTTATACTAATACACATAGTGCGAGAAATAAGATGGACGAATTGAAATTAGTTGCAAGTGCGGGTAACACTGATGTTTTTGCCATAACTGGGATGTGGTTTAATATGAAAATTTGGGACATGCCTGCTGAATGTCATATTCAGGGTTTTAAATTGTTTCAAGTAGACAGAAGTATCGACAATAGGGGTGGGGTGGCACTCTATGTCCGAGAATGCTTAAATTGTTGCATAAAAACAGGTATAAAGTCTGAAATAACGCATTCAGAGTCTGTCTCAATAGAATTTTCAGAGGGGTATGAGAAATTGATTTTAGGCATGATATACCATCCCCTAAACATAGATAGGGACCAAGGGAGATTACTTTCGGAGGAAATTGTTAAGGCCACAAGGCACGATTTTAGATTTTTTTTTAGATTTTGCCACCGAAGTGGCTAGTTTATTGTGCACCCCATATCCATCCTGTGGACGGTAGCGCGAGAGCATATGGATACACAAAAGGCCTAGGAACTAGGCCCCAAAGGGTTAACAGGAATACATATGGATTTATATCTACATATCTATAGTTCACTTATCTGTTACAAGCAAATTTAGGAAATTTGCTTAGTATATCTGGTATCTTATTTTCATTAATAAGATATCTTGACATGTCACATAGGTTATTATACTGTCTGTCTCTGTATTCCTCAATAAGTGGACAATTAAGCACATAGTGTTCAAGAGAGTGACCATATGCCTGATCACATAATTTACATTTAGTTTGATCATCATCTGTGTGTCTCCCAAACTTCCAGAAGTACTTGTAACCAAGCCTAAGCCTGGCCACTACAACATCAGTCAGTCTGTTCACATTGCAAGTTGCTCCATAAACATATTTATCTACGTTCATGTTATCATAGTGGGTTATAGATCTACTCAGGCTTCTAACTGCATTCCTATAACAATCATTTTCATTATTTACTTCTCTCCTAATATTATTCCTAATGCTAGACACAGTTATACCAAAGTTATATTCTACATTCTCCTTCTCGATACTCTTCTTGGCTAACATATCAACTTTATCATGAAGGAGTAATCCAATGTGTGATGGGGTCCATAGCAATTGTACATTAATTCCTTTGTCCCTAATTTTTGAGTATCTATACCTGGCTTCCCCAATGAGCATGTTGTTGGAGTCATTATATGAGCCAAGAGCCTTCAATGATGACATAGAATCAGTAATGATGATAGAGTCAAGCTCAGTGTCATAGGTTAGCTTTAGCGCCATTAGGATTGCAAACAATTCAGTTTGCAGTGTAGACGCCCAGTTGTTAATTCTTATGCCTAACTCAACAAATTTATTATCGTTCTTAACTAGGGAGGTGGCAACAAGAGCAGATGCAGCCCTGCCAGAAGACTCCTGTTTAGATCCATCAGTGTATATAACTTGTGATAACTTGTTACTACCAGCTAGGTGAGAAATTTCTTCTTGAGCAGTTGCTCTAACAAGAGATTTAAGGAAGGGATTACTAGCAATGAGCTTCTTGGGAGGGACTTGTAGGTATGTGATATTAAATGAACACATCTTCCATGGAGGGGTGAAATGCTCTTGTTGCCTACAGTGATACAGTTCATGCAGGTTATAAAACTTAATGCAATTGCACGTTTTCACAATCCATTTAGATCTGTGTGTATTTACCTCTAGACACTTGGTAAGATTCACTGTGACAGTGTCTGGTTCGTTTCTCAACATTCTAATACCGAGTACAGTGTTAATTTCAACAATCCTATCACTGATACTAGAAATACCAAGCTCCTTCCTCATGTTAAGAACTTTTGTAGATCTGGGACAGCCAAGAATAATCCTGAGAGCTTCATTTTGCATTAACTCCAAGGGTCGGAGAGAACTTTCTCTAGCTAATTTCAACATGGGAGCAGCATAATCAATTAAGGACCTAACATAGGCTATGTACATCATTCTCACGATTGTCACATTTGCACCATAGTTGGGATTGTAGCCAGCAACAGCTTTGAGAGCATTTAGCCTAGCTTTACATTTCTTGTTTAGTTGTGGTATAGTGGATTTGTTAAAGGGTACATCTACACCAAGATATCTGTAAGTTTTAACGTAGCTAATGATTTCACCCTGCAAATAGATGGGTGGGGGATGTCGTTTGCTTGTTAATATCTTAGTTTTAGAGGAAGATATTATGAGGCCTAGTCGATTACAAATTGCTTGAACTTCATTAAGAATGGTATTCATCTTCTTATGCCCTGTTGTATGGATCATGATATCATCAGCATAGCTTATAGCTATATGTTTAGGTGAGGCAGGTAGAGCATTTAGGAGAGCATTAATCAGAATATTAAATAGCATGGGACTAAGAACTCCTCCCTGCGGTGTACCTAAAGACATTTCTTTAGAATCACTTCTGAAGCCTTGGTAAAGGACAGAGGATACTCTATTTGACAGGTATCCTATTATCCAGCAGAGTAAGCTACCACCAATATTCATTTTGGCTAGTTCATGTAGTATAACGGTTCTGTTCGCAATATCAAATGCAGATTTTAGATCAAGAAAAGTGGTAAAACTAGTAGAGGTGTGTGCAGTGAGAAAGGTGGAAATACAGTTCTGCACACTTTTACCTTTCATGAACCCATAGAGGTAGGGGGAAAGTTGATGTCTGATTCTGTAGTACAGTCTGTTAAGCATCATTCTTTCAAAAGTTTTACAAAGACAACTAGTTAAGGAGATCGGCCTAAATGTATCAGGCTGTTGGGGCTTAGGGATAGGCACAATGAGACTATTGGTCCAGGAAGTAGGAAAAACGCCCTCAATGTAACTGAGATTATACAGTGCCAACAAAGGGTTATCAGGCACGTGCCTTAGAGTTCTGAGAATATCATAGGTTATACCATCCTCTCCAGG
The DNA here is from genome assembly GCF_038502225.1 of Cherax quadricarinatus. Lineage (NCBI taxonomy): Eukaryota > Metazoa > Arthropoda > Malacostraca > Decapoda > Parastacidae > Cherax > Cherax quadricarinatus. Next base: position 6,251,400 of record NC_091294.1, on the reverse strand, counting down.
AGCAGTTGATCGACCTTTGGTTAATGCATTATCTAATTCATACTCGGTAAAGAGGCAATCACTCTCATCAATATTTTGGCTCATAAAATTAATCAGTTTCAACATTTCTTCAGAAGTACTCTCTAAATTTTTTCTAATATGAGATGGAAGGCTTTCATGCCTGGATGTTTTGGACCAGTCATTTATGAGGTCATTTGCTTTTTCAAGAGGAAAGGGATGAGCAACATTGCCAGTCTTTTTCCTGGTTATTTTATTTATACCTTTCCAAGCCAAACTCAAAGGGGTGGACCTATTTAATCCACTAACAAACTGTTCCCATTCCTGTTGCCTAAGTTCTTCCTTTCTATTCCTTGCATTTGTTAGTGCAGCTTGGAACGTTCTGAGCAGGTCTGGGGTTCTACATTCACGGTATGCTTTACCAATCCTCCTAGCTGCATGTGTTAGATTGCGCAGCTGTGGATCATTATAGTATTTACATTGGTTTTTATTGTTATTTATAGTGGAGGGTTTTTGTTTCCTATTCCTGCCCACTTGATCTGTGAGAACACTCTCAATAGTGGTAATTAAATCATCATTAAATTTTTGTGTGCCAATGGGCTCGTAATTCTTATACCATTGATCCAAGTGGTTAATAAAGTTGTCTCTGTGTTCTGGTTTGAGAATAAGTTTCCTCCTTCTGTATTTAGCTCCTTGATTGCTGGAGATGTGATCAAGATTGACAGTTGTTAGTCTTGGGAAGTGATCAGATAGAAGATCATCAACTATGACAGAGTCATGCATCGTATATGATGTATTAAATCCAAGACACAGATCTAGTATGCCACCATATATGTGAGTAGGCTCAGTAGTGCCCACAATTCGAACATTATCATGCTCATTTAGCAATCTCACTAGTTTAGTTCCATTGGTGTTTGTTATAGACCCACCAATATTCTTATGTCTGGCATTAAAATCTCCAAGAATGATGGTAGGTTCACTATTGATGCGATCTGGTAAAGCATCAGGTCGAAGCTGGTTCGCTGGGGCATAGAGATTAAAAATGTTTATGGAAAAATCGCCTGCATATACTTTGACACCATGATACTGCATGTTAACTCGACTCTGCAAGGAAAGGAGTGAATGTGGCAAGCTCTTTCTGACATACATCACACAACAGTTGGTTGACCTTAGGTTATAAGCTGCATATCCAGGCAAGTTTGGTGGAGGTGCTCCATCTTTCAATCTACATTCCTGCAAACAGATGACATCAATATTCTTGGTTGCACTAATATGATGTAAGTCAGGCAACCGCTTCCTGATGGAAGCAATGTTCCATGAAAAGATTTGTAATGTATCCATTGTAGTGAGTTATTACAATCTCTTGCTCATAAGATGGTAAAACTATTATGCTTTGACTACAGTGTGCAGATACTTAAGAGCAAATAGCATAGTTTGTACGTCTTTATCTTCAGGACCTTTATTTTTAAGCATTTTTCGGCATTTTGGCAGCCAGTGATAAGGCAAGTCTTGAAGGCAAGAGTTATGGGCTTCTTTCTCACAAATTGCTGGAAGCTGAACGGAGATTGCTGCACTTTTGACATCATCACCATGCTCAAGAGCATCATCCTGATTACATATATTTATTAAACTTGTCAGGATCTGTTCAAGATGCTCAATTTTTTTCTGGAAAGTTGTTATAATATGAGGAAGGTCTAACGAATCCAATGCCTCTCCGGAGGATGGCACTTCTGGGTTAGTGCTTTCTTTAACACCTATCACCTTAACAGGTACCATGGTTACATTAGTGTTCTCTGTTTCATCATTCATTGCAGGTAGGTCCTGTGCATCTGACTCATCTCCAATTTCCAGGGAGGTTACCTGTGTGGTGTCCGTCTGACTGTTGTAGTTGTGTGTATTGGGAGAAATGACAAACTCATCCCCATATTCAGGTGTAGCCATAGGTATCTGTAGTGGCAGACCAGTAGTTCCATATGTGCTAGCAGGGATGGCTAGCTCCTCCACAGCTGGTGTGTGTGATGGCATTCTGGTATCACCAGAATCCTTTGCAGTGAGGTGGGGTTCTTGCACACTTTGCAGAGGTTCAGTCTCAGATCTGGCTGTGGTAGACTGGATGGCCCCATCCTCAGTTACCATTAAAGGACTGTTATCAGGTTTACATCGAAGGTTGTTTGGGTTCTGACTGCAGTCCTTGTGGGAGACTGTAACCCCAACTTCTTTACAGTTAATACACTTAAATTTTCGGCTGTCAGGGCCTACTGTGCATTCTCTAGTGGAATGTTTCCCAGCACACTTACCACACCAAGAATGTAGTATTCCACAGTCTACTGCAACATGGCCATAGTGCTGGCATTTGTAACACCTACGTTTAGGGGGTAGGTACACTTCGATGTTTAGGAAACGTAAACCATGCACCCAGATATTCCGGGGGAGGGGCACAGGACCTACCCAACTGGCAATAATTTGGGATTTTCCTTTAAGTCTTTTAGGCTTGATGATATGCTCACTTAGAGTCAGATGGGATGGGTCCATGCAGAGAGGGTATCCAAAGATTATGATACTGACCCATTTTTTAAAGTGGTGAGTGTCTGATGGAGGTCGGAGCAGCTTAATATCCCCATAAGGTGTACTAAGTAGATCATTAATCAGCTCTTTATTCTGTTCCACAAACACAAAGTTGTGTGTGTTTTTCCTAAATTGGATCCTTGAGTTAGGATGCTTGTTTACAGCTTCCATTAGCCATGCACACTTAGCAGGCAGCGGGGTGTTGTCAGGGAAGTTCAGCTTAACACATTCTTCCTTTGAAGAAAGACTTCTTGCAGCCTCTGTGCACCAAGGACGTTTAGTATCACATTGTGTACGAGTCAAGTGAGTCTGACTACGTCGACGCTCTAGCCCTTTCTCACTTTTTCTCTTTTGTTTACTTTTAAAGGTCTGGAAGCTATCTTCATTTCCATCACCTGCAGAAATAGGTTCCTCTATGACAGTTGCCATGTTTGCCAGTGATGATATCTGGTGTAAGACTCACAACACAAGAATTCCTCGCTTATCTTTCCCTTATAGCTTATGCAAGAGCAAATATTCACTACAAAGTCAGAAGTCCAAAATAGATCACAAGACACAAGTGCTCAAGTTCAATGAACACCTCCAACCATACTCAACCCAGACCACCACCACTCAATACGACACACACCCCACCAAAAACACACTCAGAGACCTCTTGTATGTGTGGTAATAATATGGTACATATAATGATAAAATGGATGGTACAGGAGGCCTGGTCACAGATCGGGCCGCGGGGGCGCCGACCCCCGGAACTCTCTCCAGGTAAACTCCAGGTAAACAGGCGAGGTCTTACACCTTATCACAAATTACAAAGATGAAAAGAGAGAGAGAGAGAGACAAAGTAGGTAATATTGAGCATAAAATTAGAAGTCTGACATACATCACATTAAACATGAGGTTCAAATTCAATGATAACTTCCACTTGAGTTAGTTCAGGCTACTGCCACCTAATGTACCTCACTGAAATAATAATATAGCAGACATCACAATGAATGCTGAAGACAACCTCTTACCCCAACCATAGATTGTAAACAGCATTATTAAAAAAAAAAAAAAAAAAAAAAAAAAAAAAAAAAAAAAAAAAAAAAAAAAAAAAAAAAAAAAAAAAAAAACCTAGGTAATGTTACAATGACAATGAGATAAATCACTCTGGTCGACTTCCTTGGTCCATCCTGGGTAACTCACACGTTACTATGTTATACATGTATGCAAGCATAAGTGTGCAGCTGTAGATAGATGAACCAGTACCTAAACAATCTCACTTACACACGTGTTACTATGTATGACAAGTGTTACCAAGTACACCAAGTGTACACTTTATCACTTAGAATACACTTTTGTTGATGTAAATATAGGTGAGAGTGGTACACTACTGGTCGTAATAAACACACTGAACTTCTCAAGGTCACACACTAGGCCCAGCTTCTGGAGTTACCAGCGTTTTAATGTGTTTATTATGTGTCAGTGCGTGTCTGCAGTCATTAAATTGGTGTATCAGAAGTTAAACACTACAATCCAGTTGATCAAACAGTCTAAAACAATTTACACAATGTATAACTAGAAGTATAATGATTGCAAATTGTTACTATTACAATTTCAACTAGGCGCCAGACCCAATAGATGAGATGGCAAGGAACATAGATGTTAACAGGCTGACTCTTGCTTAACACAGTTGAAAGGTAACCGAATTACTCAAGAGAGAAAGTATTCATGAAGCTGAACATTATGCAGGAGCAAGCTTGTTCACAGCAAAAATACAAAGCACAGTTACACACTCACACCACAGATGAACACTGCAATTTGAAATATTACTGGGAACCTAGCAGTAAAGTTTCAGTCTGAACGAGAAAATGTATTAGAAAACACAACAATGACACTAGGACAAGCAACCCTTTACCGGGCAGGACCGAGTATAGTCGGTCCTCATAACGTGTTTTTTGCGCACGTCCTCCGACTCCCCCAGCACATCTAGGTTCCCGTTCTCTATTTTTGACCAATCACAGACCTTCCCTGAGTCGCCCAGGCTGAGCGGTGATGGCGGCTGCTCGCTTCCCATTGGTTGAGAGAGCAGAATGTAAACACTTCTACCTTGCCGGCGCCAAAACTCGTGTTTCTCGGTTGAGTGCTCCTTATATACTGAAGCATTTCACCCCATACAATGTCGGTAAGTACTGATTTGTGTGTCTAGTGCGTAAATGAATAGTTTAGCCATATTTTGATATATATATGAAGGCGTTGTGAAGCATATTACGAGTGCACCATGCAAATGAAAAAAGTGCAACAAAATAGGACCAAGTACAGTCGTTCCTGCCCTTTTAGGTGCAGTTTTCAAGTTTCGGTATATAAATATTTCCATAAAATTTGGTAGTGTATATATGAATTCAGTAATGGTCTGGGTGTGTACAGAACGTTTTTATTGTCCTTCCAGATCAATAAGAAATTGTTCTACGGTGAGTCCTCCAAGGATAAGTCAAAATTTGTCTGTGTTTGGGATGATAGTGACTCAGATCAAAATCCAGATGACCTGGAAGTGGTGGAAACTGATGATGAATACTTGCCACAAGATGCAGAGGTGCCAACAGATGAGGAGGAAGCTATGCCACCATCCAAAAAGAAGAAATTGAACAAGAAGAAGATACTTGCTTACATGCAAGTATTGCAGCAACAAGAATAATCATGTCACATCCTCATTTTCCTGTGCCACATGCAAAGTAAATCTATCCATCAAGAAGGATAGAAATTGTTTCATAAAGTTTCATTGCAGAAATTAGTGATGTAAAAGGATTGTTCTTTCTCAGGGAACTCAGGAATATTTCATTTGTAAGTTGTATCTCATTGCAATGTGTCATTGTTGATAAGTAGTTCCTATTTCTATTTTTTTTACTGCTTATAAATTGTTCAGAAACAAGTTCCATTTATGTTTTTTATATTGTCTACTTGTATAATAAATTTAAAAAATATTTATTTCGTTTTTTTTCAACAATTGCAACATTGCAACATTCTAAATTGTTATACCCCAAACGGGCAGGACCGAATATACTTGGTCTTCGAATATCTGCAATTGCCCGAGATGTTACTTTCACAACTCCGTTTGGATGGTCTCAGTGACCTTACATCGAGTGGCTCTATCTCCTCATACGAAATCACTTTCAAAATCTGCATTTTAGTCTGCCTTGCCCCTCAAAGGGTCTAATAGTTATCTATGTAACCGTATTTAATAGTTCAGTTACACTGAGCAGAGCATGTATTACACTGATTTATCAAATGCAAGGAGTCACTACACTGAAGTACACTCTGAGCCTTTTAAAGTCTTAATACAGGCTCACAAATGACAATTAACTGTTGGGGAAAGCAGCACTTAACACTTCTAGCACACGTATGACAGATGAATGTTCACTGTGTACAAGCCAATCACCACAAGCTTACTATGTTTATAAGTGAACCTCTGGCATGTCCCACTCAAAATGTCAGCACTGCAATGCTCGTCAAATTGTTCTCAAGCCACTACAGGAAACACTGGTATGCCAGCAGCACTGCAGAACGTATACAGACATGCTGGGCCCTAGGACAGCTATAACTGCAGGCTGCCTTAGCCCGTTCTGGCTAGCTTCTAGTGCCACCCTCAAGCTTGCTTGACTGTGCTCGCCAAGCCCGCGCCAACCACCCGGACATCTGCTTGCAGCAGGCAGGCAGGCACACAGGAGACACTCGCAAGATGAGCAGAGTGCGGCACAGAGGACATGGGCACTCAAGCACCCATGTGGTCTGGCTAAAACCGCCTCTAGACCACAAGCAAATAGAGGCGAACGGCTGAGTTCCAAATCGAGGAAGGAGAAGGGACAAGGAAAGGATATTCACCTCGCTAGACACAGGCAATATGGGTGTAGTGGCCTGCATGTCGCAGTGCAATTTTCAAGGTCATTCACTGGGCCCACAGTCGTCTCGAGAGTTACCAACCCTGTACTACTTGTTAATTACTCCAAACCCGCAGCACTTAACACATCTAGCACACGTGTCTTGGAATGACAGACAAATTTTCACTACATAAGAACTAGTTCTCACAACACCGAAGGTACGGCCGGAACACTGTAGAACGTTCACAAAGGCATTCTGGGATTCAGAACAGCTGTAGCCTTGGCCTTCACTGGCTGGCTTGGAGCGCTGTTTGGCCTGGATCAGCTAAACTCGCCCTTATCCCATATGTAGATAATGGCGACGAGTTAAGGGATACTGGTGAATAGGAAAGTCGAGGAAGGGACATTCACCTCACTAGACACACGCAGTATGGGTGTAAGTGGCATGCGGGTCTTATAGTGCCATTTTCAAGGTCACCCAGCAGGCCAGACATTCCTCACTCATTTTAAGCCTACGTAGGTACTGATGGTAGCACAATGTCCTAAGTCAGTGTAATCTACTCGTGCAAATAGTTACAACAAATCCGCAGCACTTGCGGAACTCACATATTCGAGTACCAGCGGGGCAGCAAAATACACCTCTACACTGCACGTCGTTGATAGAGGCGAACGGCTGAGTTTAAAGGAGGAGAGGTGGGGACATAGGAGAACAGCAGGGGCAACTGAGCACGCACATTCGCCTCTCTTCACATAGTCAATATGGGCGAAAGTCTCAGGCAGGTGATGCAGTGCCTCGCTCAAGGTCACAGGCTGAGGCAGACTTCTCAAGAGTTACCACACACTGCAATACTCGTAGAGATTGTTACTCACTCCAAACTTGCAGAACTTCTAGCACACGTGTCTTGGAGTGAAAGACGAATTTTCAGTGTGTGGACACCTGGGTTACCAACTCACGTAGGACTGCACACTCGTCGTTATTCCTCAGGTTGGTAAAGCGATGAGTTGTGAGCATTTTGAGAGGCACGAGTAGCAGTGGACTAGCAAAATTCGCCTCTACACTTCATGTTGATAGAGGCGAAAGGCTGAGGTCAAATGAAAGGCAGAGGGGAAGCAGAGGCCTGTGTGGACCTTTGCAAAAACATAAGAACATAAGAACGAAGGAACACTGCAGCAGGCCTACTGGCCCATGCGAGGCAGGTCCAAGTCTCCTACCGGCTTAAGCCAATGCACCCAACCTAGTCAGGTCAGGTCACATTTACTTAAGGGAGGAACACGGCAACCGACCTGGTAGCACAAGCTATCAGGTCTAACTCACACCCACCCACATCTACTCATGTATTTATCCAACCTATTTTTAAAGCTACACAACGTTCTGGCCTCTATAACGGTACTTGGGAGTGTTTGACCAGGTATATCCTTAGTCACAGCTCGCACATAAGAGTTCTCACAACACTGAAGCTGTCTTCCAACAGTAGGAGTTTTAATGATAACTTATCAGTCGGGAGAAATGGGTAGGCCTGTGAATTAGTAGGTCCAGATCCCCAGCACACGTCTAATTCCCTCAACCACTCAGCCGAGACTGACAAGGCACGAAAATGTAGTAATTGTAGGGGACTTTAACTTTAGTCAAATTGATTGGAATTTTTTGACTGGGAATTTAGAATCTAATGACTTTCTAGAAGTAGTTCAGGATTGTTTTTTGAGGCAGCTTGTGACAGAACCTACAAGGGGAAATAACCTGTTTGACTTGGTTCTGGCAAACAAGGAAACCCTTGTTAATAATTTAGAAATTACAGAGGAACTTGGCACAACCGACCACGAATCAATTACCTTTAGCATTGAATTGAAGTATGATAGTAGAAACAACTCAGTAACGGTCCCAGATTTTTGCTTAGCAGTTTACAATGGGCTTAGAGAGCACTTATCATCTGTTGACTGGGGTAACGAAGAGAGCTATCAATATGACAGCATTCTAAACACTATACATGCTGCACAAAGAACATTTACCCTGTATAAAGAAATTAGATCGAATAGAAATGACTCAAAATGGATGAGCAATAGGTTCAAATATCTTTTAGGGCAAAAGAAAGGAATTTATAGGCACATCAAAGGAGGTGAGGGTCATCTTATGAATCAATATATTGACATTAAGAGGGACGTTAAAAAGGGAATAAAAAAAGCTAAACAGGACTACAAAATTAAAGTTGCTAGGGATTCGAAAATTAACCCAAAAGGTTTTTTTCATATTTATAGAACAAAAGTTAAAGATAAGATAGGTTCCCTTAAATATAACTCTGGGCATCTTACTGACAAGGAGAATGAAATGTGCTCAATTTTTAATAGTTATTTTCTCTCGGTTTTCACACAGGAAAACACTAACAATATCCCAGTAATTAATTTTTATAGTGGGCCAGAAGAAAATAAATTATGTAATATCACAGTCACTAGCGAAATGGTTATGAAACAAATAGACCGACTGAAACAAATTAAGTTGCCGGGTCCTGATGAGGTTTTTTCAAGGGTTCTTGAGGAATGCAAAATGGAACTGTGTGAACCATTAACTAATATTTTTAATTTATCTCTTCAAACAGGTGTAGTGTCTGATATGTGGAAGATGGCTAATGTAATTCCTATTTTTAAAGCAGAGGACAAGTTGTTACCGTCAAATTACCGCCCGATATGCCTGGCCTCAACTGTAGACAAATTACTAGAGCCAATTATAGCTGATAATATAAGAAGCCATCTGGATAGGCATAATTTGATTAATGATACTCAGCATGGACTCACGAGGGACTGTTCCTGCCTAACTAATTCATTAACCTTCTTCAGTAAAACTTTTGAGGCCGTTGATCATGATAAAGAATTTGATATTGTTTATTTAGATTTTAGTAAGGCTTTTGATAGAGTACCGCACCAGAGACTGTTAAAGAAAGTGGCAGCTCATGGCATTGTGGGGAAAAGTGTTGTCATGGATCGAGTCATGGCTCACTAATAGGAGACAGAGAGTGTACATAAATGGGGTTAAATCCGAGTGGGGATCTGCAACAAGTGGCTTTCCACAGGGATCAGCCTTAGGCCCATTGTTGTTTATAATATATATCAATGACCTAGATGAGGGAATTACAAGTGATGTGAGCAAATTCGCCGATGACACAAAGATAGGTAGGATAATTGATTCAAACTTAGATGTCAGGGAGCTTCAGGAGGATTTAGACAAACTCAATTCCTGATCAGAAAACTGGCAGATGCAGTTCAATGTAAATAAATGCAAGGTTCTGAAGCTCGGGAGTGTCCATAACCCTAGAACATATATTCAAATTCAAAGTTTATTCTCTATAAGGATTACAATGCTGAGTTTACAGAATTTGGTTATTGTGTGGTTTACATGTAGTAAAATAATAATTACAGAGTGTACCACTAGAACACCTAGCATGGCTAGGCATTTCGGGCAGACTTAAATTAAATCTTAAGTTTAAAATATTACAAAATTATGAGGTAAGTTGGTATTATGGCTAAGTGACTAAATACTAGTTTGTGAGTTTGGCAATGTGAATGCTTTTGTTTTGGCACTATACATAGTTTCAGTATTGGAGTATCACAGGCCAACTTATGACTAGTTAAGATTCATTATTTTGAGATTGAGATTGATATTTCTGTTTATGGTCAAATGGGTGAGTGAGTGTAAGTGTGAACCACCAGGTGGTATTCGTGTAGTTAGTTGACAGGGTGTATCAGGGAGATAAGATGTTTTCTGATGGTAGTTTTGAAGGTGATGAATGTGTCTGCAGTTCTAGAATTTTCAGGTAGGGTGTTCCAGATTTTAGGGCCTTTGACATACATTGAATTTTTGTAAAGGTTTAGTCGGACACGGGGAATGTCATAGAGATGTTTGTGTCTGGTGTTGTGCCTGTGGGTTCTATCACAACTATCAAGAAAACGTTTTAGGTCAAGGTTAATATTGGAATTTAAGGTCCTGTAGATATAGGTTGCACAGTAGTAAGTGTGGATGTACTGAACAGGGAGTAAGTTTAGATCTATGAAGAGTGGGGGGGGGGTGTTGCCAGGGACCGGATTTAGTGATTATTCTTACTGCGGCTTTTTGTTGGGTTATTATTGGCTTTAGGTGTGTTGCTGCAGTTGAACCCCAAGCACAGATAGCATAGGTGAGGTATGGATATATAAGTGAATGGTATAGTGTGAGAAGGGCAGTTTGCGGCACGTAGTATCGTATGTTGGAGAGGATCATGTAGAACTTAGCCATACAGATTGCGTAAAGGACTTAATGGTTATGATAAACAGCAACCAGAAGTCCAGAGGTCATACTGCAGTTTTATACATCATTAGTAAGGCCTCACCTAGATTATGCAGCTCAATTCTGGTCTCCATATTACAGAATGGACATAAATTCGTTAGAAAACATTCAGCGTAGGATGACTAAATTAATACATAGCATTAGAAATCTTCCTTATGAAGAAAGATTGAAGACTCTTAAGTTACATTCACTTGTTAGACGACGAATGAGGGGAGACCTGATCGAAGTGTATAAGTGGAAGATGGGTATTAATAAAGGGGATATTAATAAGGTCTTGAGGATCTCTCCAAGAGAGAACCCGCAGTAATAGATTTAAATTAGATAAGTTTAGATTTAGAAAGGACACAGGAAAGTATTGGTTTGGAAATAGGCCCTCTCTTGTTCATAATTTACATTAATGACCTTGATGAAGGGATTAATAGTGACATGAGTAAGTTTGCTGATGTAAAGTTAAAGGACACAAGTGCAACTAATTTGACATTTTATTGTGGCAACGTTTCGCTCTCCAGGAGCTTTATCAAGCCATTACAAACAATTTGTGTACGAATGGTATATAATACCGACAAGTTGAGATTAAGACACATGTGCAACATCTGGGTATCTTTATTGTAGACGTTTCGCCATCCAGTGGCTTTGAATTTGTATTGATAAAGCCACTGGATGGCGAAACGTCTACAATAAAGATACCCAGATGTTGCACATGTGTCTTAATCATTACAAACAATACATGGACACAGAGGGTATATAAAGGCTCAGAGTGAGGTGCAATACTAGTGAGGTACCATTTCGATGTTCACTAGTGGTAGTAGTAGTAGTAGTAGTAGTGACAAAAGTAATACAATATGGTAGAGCAATTAATTCGTACATGAGTAAAAGGATATAAAAGCTATTACTTGGGTAACATAAAAATAGTTTGGACAAATATAGAGTGGTAAGAGGCAGCTTGTTTCAGTGTTCACTCTCTGTAATGTGCTTTGTGTAGTATAACAGGAGAGACTATGTGATGGCAGGGTTTACTGTTTTCAGGAGGATTCTTGCTAAGACTTCGGAGATGGTGAAGCTGCCGTTGTTTTGTTTAATAGTATTCGAAACAGCGATCAGTGCTGATTCGAGGCACTTGCGTCTGCGGAAATTAGTTTCTTTGATCACTAATTGGGCGTCTCTGAGTTTCATGAGATGATTAATTCTCCACGCATCAACACCACTCCCAACAAAGTTATAATTCTTCCCAACAGCCAGGTTGCACTGAACGTCTCAAAAGTACTTTCACAAGCTAACACCAGAGTCGCCATCGCTTCTAGCACTTCAATAAAGGATCTAACCAGGACAAAATCCAAGCACCACGAGCCAGTCAATGCAGGAGTTTACACTATACCCTGTGGAGGCTGTGACAAGATTTACGTAGGTGAAACAGCAAGAAACCTCGACACCCGCCTCAATGAACATATTTACGCATGTAGGAACGATAACTTGAACAACGCCTGTGTACAACACCGAAATTTCACCAATCATCTCATGAAATTCAGAGACTCCCAATTAGTGATCAAAGAAACTAATTTCCGCAGACGCAAGTGCCTCGAATCAGCACTGATCGCTGTTTCGAATACAATTAAACTAAACAACGTCAGCTTCACCATCTCCGAAGTCTTAGCAAGAATCCTCCTGAAAACAGTAAACCCTGCCATCACATAGTCTTTCCTGTTATACTACAAAAAGCACATTACAGAGAGTGAACACTGAAACAGGCTGCCTCTTTCCAGTCTATATTTGTCCAACCTATTTTTATGTTACCCAAGTGTAATAGTCTTGCTACAAGAAACTCTGACTGTCCCGACTATGTGCCCAAGACTACCCGGTTTTGCTGGGTATTTTCGGCACATGGACCCGGGCGTTCACTGCAGAGGCACAGCTGTATTTGTATCCAATACAATACCTCACGAGGTTATAGCCAACCCTGTGGACTTTGGGGAGGATGTCGAGGTACAGGCCATCCTTGTGCACATACCTGGGGTGCCCATTACCATCTATAACATCTACAAGAACCCAAGACACACCCTCGACATTGCAGAGCTCCTCGCACTAGCACGCACTGAGTGTATTATTGTGGGTGGAGATTTCAACGCACATCACCCAATGCTGCACTCTCACTCAGCAACCAATGCTGCTGGCAGACACATAGCAATGCTCCTACACGATATTTCAGAGGTAAAGTTGCTAAACAATGGAGACCCCACACACCTGTTGGGTGGCTGCCTCGACCTTACCTTCGGGTCAAGACAACTCGCAGCAGGAGCCACATGGGAAACTCATCCTCACCTTGACAGTGACCACTTTGCAGTGATCACCACCTTCAACATCAACAGGCCTCCCACAGTTGTGCTGCCTCCTAGATGGGACGTAAAGAGGGCCAACTGGAAGGTGTTCCAGGATTATCTTCATGACTGGTGGTCCACATACTCTCTAACAGGAGCTAATCACTGTTCTCATCCAGGCAGCAAAGTGCGCAGTTCCAAAGAAGAACGCAGGACGCACTCACAAAAGAAACTGGTGGTTCTACAACGACGAGGTGCGGGAGCAGAACCACCGCATCAACTCTTTTAGGAAGCTATACAGGCGTAACCCTACGGCAGAGAACAGGAATACTCTGAGAGCCATTGTGCAGCATGCCCGCAGAGTCTCTCTCAGAGTAAAAACTGAGAAATGGCTGGAGTGGTGTTCAACATTCAGACATCACACCACCTTATCTGAGATATGGGGCAAGCTCAACATAGCAACTGGCAAGAGCAAGTCGAGGCCACCAGCACACCTGAACCTATCCCAGGAAGCTGAGAAACTAGTGGAGCTTTTCACTTCCAGGGGAGCCTCCACTCAGCTCCCACAGGACATCCGGAATATACAGACGGATCTTCTGCCACAGCGCCAGCTAACGATACAAGCTGCATGTGAGTCGGAAGATGTAACTGATGAAGACCTCACGGACTTGGAACTCCGACGTGCCATTAAGAACACAAGTGACACTGCCCCGGGCATCGATGGTGTTACATACTCCATGATTGCACGGGCTGGGCAGAGTGGATGGGAGGCCATACTAGACGTCATTAACAAGTCGTGGAGGGCCAGGACACTCCCAGCAGCTTGGAAGAAAGCTACCATCGTACCAATTCCAAAGCCCAAGGACCCAGGCCGTATGAGACCCATATCGCTGACCAGCTGCTTAGCCAAGACTGCTGAGAGGATGGTGTTAAACCGCCTCCTATGGAAACTTGGACCTTCTCATCATCACATATTTGGCTTCACCAAAGGAGTGGGTACAGCAGAGTGCATAACCACTCTACTAAGCCAGATTGCTGATAGTAGCAAAAAACCTAGTATTGTCGTCTACCTCGACCTTGAAAAGGCATTTGAGCTAGCCAGCCCCACAGCAATTCTGGCAATACTAGCTCGAAAAGGAATCAAAGGACGCCTCCTGGCCTGGATAGAGTCCTACCTTAGGGGCAGGCAGGCCTGTGTCAGCTTTCAGGGACACTACTCTTCCTTTAAATCCCTGGAAAGCGGTATGCCACAAGGAGGTATGCTCAGTCCTACCCTGTTTAACATCCTTTTGCAGGAACTTGTGAGCCTTCCCTTTCATAGTGGTACACAGCTCCTCAGCTATGCTGATGATCTTGCACTCGTAGTGAATGGAAAAGGCAATTTAGAACGACAGGCTCAGAGAGCTTTGGACCTAATTAGGCAGTCTTGCAAGGAACTAGGCCTCAAGATCTCGGCCGAGAAATCTCTTGCAATGATGTTCAAGGGACCAGATCCTGTGAATAGATTACGTATTCAGGATAAAGAATTTGAGTGGACAGGCTCCTACCTGTACTTGGGAATCTACATTGATAAAAAACTGACCTTTCAGAAACAGGCCGAGTATGTCAGGTCACGTGCACTACTCAGACTCAACGCCATGAGAGCCATGACGAGGCACCGTGCAGGGGCAAGCAAAGATGTACTTCGCTTGTACTATATACAAGCTATACTCTCGCTCATTGACTACGGTGCACCAGCGTTAGCTCATCTCTTCCCGCAGAGCAGGCAAAGGGTGGAGGTCGTACAAAATCAGGCGATAAGAACTATGCTTGGGGCCCCCATCTGGACCAACACAGTATGTCTCAGATCTGAGGCCTGGCTTCCTTCCTTGGCTGACAGAGTAAGATACATAAACGCCTGCAAAGTGGCCACGATTCTGCACAGGCAGCAAGGTACCCCACTAAGGAGACGGATATTGACAACCATGGCACAAGATCCCACTCTTCACGGACTACTCCTGGATTTGTTCGTTTTGTGCTGCTGGGCGGAAGCTTCTGCCTATACAACTACTCCTTGAGAAGAGTTGTGACCTTCCTGTTGCTGGGTACCATCCACCACCTCCCTGGCGCCCAGATCCAGCCGACGTTTGCATCATGCAGCTACCCATCTCTAAGCGTCTCTGCAGTCAAGACACCCTCAGCAATCATGCTGAGACAAGCATGGCACTGGCAGAGGGAGGCACATGTGCAGTGTATTTCACAGATGGTTCTGTCGACCCTGACAGGAAGAGAGCAGCAGCTGGACTGTACCACAATGGTCACACACAAGGCTGGCAACTCCCTGACCACTGCACGATCCTTCAAGCTGAGCTGGTGGCGATTCAGCAGGCATTGTCACTATCATGTGGGAGTTCGATACGTGGATTAGGGTAGAAATACTCACGTAGGCTGTTATTACTTATAATTGCTGTTATGTGGAGGGAGCCCGCAGCCGTTACCTATCTCCTTGGTTACACTCGTAAAACTGACTAGCCGGCTGGCCAGTACCCCGTAGTGGGTCTTTTGAAATAGTGTCAGCTCAGCACAGACCGTGACTCAAGACGGTTGGTCGTTGAGTCAACGGACAGGTTACTGGTAACTGGTTACTGGTAACTGGTTACTACTACTGAGAGCTCGGCGACGCTAACGTATGTCGTCCCGACATACAACTAATACAAACTAGAGATGGCAGGTATACGGCTTGGGCTGATTCTATACAATGTCAAAGTACACAACATGAAACATTATAGATACATAAGTAGAACATTGGAATGAAAGCTTACGTAACTGAAACTGTAATGTAATACAAGGTATACTATAGTACAACTTAAAACTCAACAAATGAACAACGAACTCAACATTGAGATTACAAGTGATAAAAACAAAAATTTTGATCGATCGATCTGTATTCATGTGATCTACGGATTCTGAGGAAGGAATATATACAAAGAAAGAGTGATTAACAGAAAGGCAGATTCGGTGCACGCAAATCTAGACTGTTAACTCTCAGAATGCGGAGAGAACATGAACACAAAAAAAAAATTCTTGAATACTGATAAGTTGATACTGTAATTATTCATCTATACAGGTTATTTACATTTAACCCCAACTCTGCTAGGGTAAGATTGGCATATGCAGAATGGGTGTCATCTCTGGGAGGATCAAACTCTGTAGCATTGGCTAACTCATGCTGTATTTGAGGCAAATCTGAATTGGAAGTTACAAATGATACTTGAGGATTTCTCAATACCTGTCGTGTACGTAGGGAATAACGACATTCAGGTTGATCATCTGACTGAGTATCAGAGGAAGAGAGTACAGGATCAGGAGGATTGCCAGAGTCTGTCACATTAGTCTGGGTTGGAACATCATTATCATCACATACTAACTTCATATGATCCAAATGCGATTCTTTATACTGACCAGTACTAATCTCTCTAACCTTATACTTATTACCAGTGATATGTTCAACTACGCGATAAGGACCAACAAACTTTTGGTCAAGCTTTGGCATTGCAGACGTTTTGTTAAAATTAGTCAGCATAACTCTCGAACCTACTTTGATTTTGGATGGCTTTACTCGAGTATTTGCGACTCTTGTAAATTCAGCTGTTGATTTATGAAGTGTTTCACGGATTCTTCTAAAAACACTTTGAGCTAAGCTTGTACGAGTTGCTACGAAATCATCAGGGTTGTAATTTGGTTTCGGATTAGAATATAACAACTCATAAGGCAAACGTTTATCTACACCATACAATGCATAATGTGGAGTGTCACCTATAGAAACATTGTAAGCAGAATTTATAGCACACTGCACATCAGGTATAACTTCATCCCAAGTTTCACTATTGGGATTGATAGTGGCTCTCAATACATCAAGTACTTTCTTATTGGTTCGTTCCGCTAACCCATTGCTGGCAGGATGATGAGGAACAATGGTGGATTTAGAGATCTTGTACAAGGTACACAAATTTTCAAGAATTTCATTACAGAATTCACCTCCATTATCTGTTACTAGGGACTTAGGGGTGGTAAGCCTGCAGATAATGCGTTCTTTAAACGCTTTAGCTACTGTCTCGGCAGTCTTATCTGCAATAGGAACTAACTCACAATATCTGGTGAAATGGTCTACCATAACACACAGATGTTTGTTACCTTGGAGGGAACATTGGAAATTAGTTAACAAATCTAGCGCAACTCTTTCCCAAGGTTCGCTAGTAGTCGGATACACTTGGATTGGATTAGGACCATTAGCATTGCCTTTATGTTGCATGCAGACACTACATTTCCTAACATACTCAGAAATATCAGTTGCCATACGAGGCCAAAAGTATTTCAATCTGGCTTGTTTTACTGAACGATCCATACCAGGGTGTGCAACACCTGGTACATCGTGAACTAGCTGTAAGGCTACATTCACTAGTGACTGTGGAATTACTAACTGGTATACTCTTCTGCTAGGAGTACCCAACTCGGCTGTTCGATACAGTAATTCTTGGTTCATGAGAAAGTCACTGATGGGAGCTGGTGGCTTCACAGTCAGAATAAGATCTTCCTGGAGCAGGAATCGTATCACACCAGACCACATGGGATCTGTTCGTTGAGCATTCTTTACATCTTCAGCACTAAATGGAGGGTCTGCAGTTACTATACTAACATGTCGCGATAAGGCATCTGCGACTACATTTGACTTGCCAGGTAAATGCTCAAAGGTGGGATTGAACTCTTGGATAGTCAAGGTCCATCTAGCTAACCTTCCAGTAGGTTGTTTGTTCTGGAATAAGGGTATCAGTGGAGCATGATCTGTCAAGACATGAACAGAGTACTGATAAATAATGTCTCGGAAGTGCTTTAAAGACCATACTATTGCTAAAGCTTCTTGCTCAGTTACTGTATAATTACGTTCAGCCTTTGTAAGGACGCGACTAGCAAATGCAACTGCGTTGTACTTGCCATCGGTCTTCTGAGCTAGTACGGCACCTATGCCAATTGAACTAGCATCAGTTGTCAGATAGAAAGGCTTAGAAAAATCTGGAAATTTCAAAATTGGAGCAGATGTTAGCTTTTCTTTTAGAGTTTGGAATGCTCTTTCTTGACGGAAGGTCCAAACAAAAGGAACATCTTTCTTAAGCAACTCGGTTAGAGGAGCAGCTATGGAAGAAAAATTGGCAATGAAAGATCTATAAAAACCTGCTAAGCCCACAAAGGATCTTACGGCATCAGCAGTTTTTGGAGTTGGAAAATTTAGTACTGCAGTTACTTTACTTTGGTCAGTCGTAACCCCTCTAGGAGTGACTACGTGACCAAGAAACTTAATTTCTGATCTGAAAAATTGACATTTTGACAGTTTGATCTTTAAATTGGCTTCTTCAAGCTTACCAAGTACTACATCAAGTCTTTTCAAGTGTGTATCCACGTCTTTAGACATGACGATTACGTCATCTAAGTACACCATAAGTGCATTACCTATGAGACCTCTAAAGATATTAGTCATGAGCCTTGAGAACGTGATAGGGGAAGATCGTAATCCAAATGCCATACGGAGGAAGTGATAATGACCTGTAGGAGTGGAGAATGCAGTTAGTTCTTGGCTGTCCTCGTGAAGAGGGACTTGCCAAAACCCTTGTAACAAATCTAGTGTTGAAAAGACTTTGTTATCTCCGATATTACGTAAAAGATCACCCAGTACAGGGAGTGGAAAGCGATCTGGAATGGTTTTTGCGTTTAACTTCCTAAAGTCAATTACTGGACGCCAAGTACCATCCTTCTTAGGTACTAGTATCAAGGGTGCATTCCAAGGTGAATTGCTAGGTGCAATAACTCCATCATCAAGCATTTGATTGATCAATTCTTCTGCGACAGCAACTTGTGAATGAGGCATTCTGTACGCAGGTATGTAGATAGGTCTAGTACCAGGTTCAAGTGGAATACGATGGGACAATAAGTTCGTTATACCCATCTTCTCACCTGGTAAAGCAATGGCTTTACGATGTTTGTTCAACAGAGTCAACAAACGCTTGACTTCATCTGGGAAGTCAGTGGGAGCTAAGTCTTTCTCCTCAACTGGTGGAACAGATTGATCCAGTGAGGTGGATGAGGTCTCCCCGGCAGAAATAGCACCGACCCACTGGTCAGGTGACAACTCATCCTCTACCTGAACAGGGTAAGGATAGTGAACAAGGTCAACAAGATTGGTATTTGCTCTAAGGCGAACACTGTGACCCGAAGTGTTGGCCAGGTAGAAATGGATCTTGCTATCTCTTACAACATGTAAGGATGGTTCAACAAATAGACCTTTTACTTTGCAGGAATCACTGTCAACTAGGACGTTATCACCATCTGGAACACTAGGAACAACTACAGACACTCTAGTGAGAGCACTAGCGTGCGTGCATGATATTGTGGCTGGAGTCCAGACAGGAGTGACAGTATTACTAGTGCCTGACCGCTCGGTTACGTTAATAAGTAATTCACGGATCTATAGGAACTTAATCTGAACTTCACATTTCGCAGCACTTTAACAAATCTCAGATACAAGCTGTGAGAACAAACACATTGCTCGAGGGCTAGGTATTTTCTGTCAGTCAGTAAGGGAATGTAAGGACTGATGACAGGAGCAGCAATAGCCTGAGAGGTCTGAGTGTCGACATTCGCTAAAGTATCACTTGACGGTATGTGAGACATAATGGCAAAGTAACACGAGAACAAATAAAGCAAAAATAATGAACAATAAAATGATATAAAATTCTAGAATTGAAATGAAAAGATATACAACTAATTCTGCAGAATAATGTCTAAATACACTGCAAGAGGAAGGAAAACTCAATTTAAAGGACTATTGACCAAGAAAAAAAAATTTACATTGAAATATACAAGTAAAAATATTACTGGAGACTGAATTAAATTCAAAATGAGCTGTCTTTACTCTTGCTAATAAAAAATTAATTAATTAAATTTTTTAAATCAATGTGAAAGTGTAAAATAAAAATTATTAAATTGTTAACTGGGAAATTTAAGTATTTTCTAAGAATGCATAGACAAAATTAAATTATAAATCATAAAAATAGCAATAAAAGAAAATAATTCACTGCAGAACAGTTCAACAAAATAATTCACTTCAGAACAAGTGCAACAAAATAAGGTGTAGAAACAATCACTGCAGTAATAAAGTGTCACTGGGAAAACGCAGGTAAAATAATGAATTAAAATATGAAGACCAAAAAAAAAAAAATAAACTGATTGAACACTTTAACTCTTAATTGTAAATTAGACAAAACAATTTACTCAAACAGAGTAAGAAAAACACTTTACGTTAAAAGTAATTGAAATTGCATCAAGAGTGAATTTGTTCAAGAATATAAAAAATAAAACACAGGAACAAAACAGGGAATATAACACTTACAGTGGCGGAGCACCCAACAGTATTAATTTATTCTTACAACAAATTCCTGCTGTGACTGATACAACAAAATCTTGCTGTGACTGATACGACAAAAATTTGCTGGCAAAAATAATGGTACACAGTCTGCGAAAAAATTAGAGGAATGAGACACTGCTAACAGCCAAAAAAAAAAAAAAAAAAAAAAAAAAAGACACACATAGAAATAAATGGATAATTTGGTATGCTGAAAGAATACAATAAAAAAAAAATGAATCACTTCACACAGGGTGACTGACTGGTACACTACACAATAATACTTACTAGAGACAGGAGTAGCATAAGAAAAACACAGAATAAAAATATAAGATAAATGAAAACACTGAAAAATATTGTAAAAATTAACGAGTCAAAGAAAAACTGAAAACACAAGGTTTAGAGTACACAAACAATTCACTATAAATGTCTCACACACGCAAATGTCTTTAAATGCAAGAAAAATATCTCAAGAAAATTATCACTGAAGTCGGGAGTAGTAGACGGGTGATTACTGGTGATGAGGCGAAGATATTGTCCTGTGGGCGGGCGGTGTTTCCTCTTCCACTCGCACTGTTGTCGTGAAGAATGTGCTTTCTAGGCGAACTCACATAACTGGCTTTATCGGTGGCACCAGCTACAATCTCTTGACCAATTATGTGAGCCAAAACCGTACTAGGACCTGGTACAAGGGTGCAAACAACCACAGGTAGATGGGTGGATGGCTGGTGGCGGTTGATGGTGGGTGTGACTCTCGCTGGGGTACTGCCGCGCACCCCGGGTGGTGGGAGAGAGTGGTGGGGGGGACGCTGGGGGTCTGCCGCGCACCCCACTCACCCACGAAGATGGCTTGAAAAACCCACTCTATGCCACAGGAATGGTAAAAACCACTCTTAGCATCCAACAGGGAGCACAAAGCGATATAAACAATACCTCAGAGGAACTTGGCTTACTTCTTACTGCGTGGCTTACTTCTCTCTCTCAGCTGGGTTAGAAGCTGGGTTGGCTGACTGGCTTACCCCACGAGAATGGATGACTGGAAGACGTGTAACGATGCACAAAGCACGGAGGAGCAGTTGGATGACAGGAGACAGGCTGGATGATAGGCTGACTGGCGTTCACTTCCACAGTCTGGCTTACTGACTGGCTTAATTGCAAAATCCGGGTCAACCCCTCGGAGATTGAAGCAATTAGCACACGAACTAAGCCAGGAAGCTTGAAACGGCTGCAACAGGCTTGCAGGATGAAAGCTGTGAGGGGAGTCAGCTGCTGCTGGCTGGTGGTGGTGCACGAGGGTAGAGCTGGTGGCTGGAGGTTCACCTATGACCCTGCCGGCTACTCACAACAGTCTTCAAACGACTTGAATTACCCTTAAAAACGTAAATCCACGCTCCACACCGCTGTACACCATTTATCATGTGGGAGTTCGATACGTGGATTAGGGTAGAAATACTCACGTAGGCTGTTATTACTTATAATTGCTGTTATGTGGAGGGAGCCCGCAGCCGTTACCTATCTCCTTGGTTACACTCGTAAAACTGACTAGCCGGCTGGCCAGTACCCCGTAGTGGGTCTTTTGAAATAGTGTCAGCTCAGCACAGACCGTGACTCAAGACGGTTGGTCGTTGAGTCAACGGACAGGTTACTGGTAACTGGTTACTACTACTGAGAACAATAGATTAAAATATCTAATTGGTCAAAAGAGAGGCATATATAGGCAATTCAAAAGAGGAAAGGGGCAATTAAGAAATCGATATATTCAGTTAAAGAGAGAAATAAAAAAAGGAATTAGAAAAGCAAAAAGAGATTATGAGGTTAAAGTTGCAAGAGATTCGAAGACTAACCCAAAAGGATTCTTTCAGGTATACAGAAGTAAGATCAGGGACAAGATAGGCCCACTCAAAAGTTCCTCGGGTCAGCTCACTGACAGTGATAAGGAAATGTGTAGAAGTTTTAACAGATACTTCCTCTCAGTTTTTACACAGGAGGATTCCAGCGATATTCCAGAAATGATAAATAATGTGGAACAGGACGATAATAAACTGTGCACGATTAGGGTCACAAGTGACATGGTCCTTAGGCAAATAGATAAATTAAAACCTAACAAATCCCCAGGCCCTGATGAACTGTATGCAAGGATTCTAAAGGAATGTAAAGAGGAGCTTAGCAAACCTTTGGCTAATCTTTTCAACATATCACTACAAACTGGCATTGTGCCAGATAAGTGGAAAATGGCAAATGTGATACCTATTTTCAAAGCAGGTGACAGGTCCTTAGCTTCGAACTATAGACCAATAAGCCTAACCTCCATAGTGGGAAAATTTATGGAATCAATAATTGCCTAGGCAGTTCGTAGCCACCTTGAGAAGCATAAATTAATCAATGAATCTCAGCATGGTTTTACAAAGTGGCGTTCCTGCCTTACGAATTTATTAACTTTTCTCACTAAGGTATTTGAGGAGGTAGATCATGGTAATGAATATGATATTGTGTATATGGACTTCAGTAAGGCTTTTGACAGGGTCCCACATCAGAGACTATTGAGGAAAATTAAGGCACATGGAATAGGAGAAGAAATTTTTTCCTGGATAGAAGCATGGTTGACAAATAGGCAGCAGAGAGTATGCATAAATGGGGAGAAATCAGAGTGGGGAAGTGTCACGAGCGGTGTTCCACAGGGGTCGGTGTTGGGTCCCCTGCTGTTCACAATATACATAAACGACATACATGAGGGCATAAAGAGCGACATCAGCAAGTTTGCCGATGACACCAAAATAGGCCGTCGAATTCATTCTGAAGAGGACATTAGAGCACTCCAGGAAGATTTGAGTAGACTGATGCAGTGGTCGGAGAGGTGGCAGGTGCAGTTTAATATAGACAAATTCAAAAAGCTCTAAATGTTGGACAGGACAATAACCATGCCACATATAAACTAAATAATGTAGATCTTAATATTACGGATTGCGAAAAAGATTTAGGAGTTCTGGTTAGCAGTAATCTGAAACCAAGGCAACAGTGCATAAGTGTTCGCAATAAAGCTAATAGAATCCTTGGCTTCATATAAAGAAGCATAAATAATAGGAGTCCTCAGGTTGTTCTTCAACTCTATACATCCTTGGTTAGGCCTCATTTAGATTATGCTGCACAGTTTTGGTCACCATATTACAGAATGGATATAAATGCTCTGGAAAATGTACAAAGGAGGATGACAAAGTTGATCTCATGTATCAGAAACCTTCCCTATGAGGATAGACTAAGGGCCCTGAATCTGCACTCTCTAGAAAGACGTAGAATTAGGGGGGATATGATTGAGGTGTATAAATGGAAGACAGGAATAAATAAAGGGGATGTAAATAGTGTGCTGAAAATATCTAGCCTAGACAGGACTCGCAGCAATGGTTTTAAGTTAGAAAAATTCAGATTCAGGAAGGATATAGGAAAGTACTGGTTTGGTAATAGAGTTGTGGATGAGTGGAACCAACTCCCAAGTACAGTCATAGAGGCCAGAACGTTGTGTAGCTTTAAAAATAGGTTGGATAAATACATGAGTGGGTGTGGGTGGGTGTGAGTTGGACCTGATTAGCGTGTGCTACCAGGATGGTTGCCGTGTTCCTCCCTTAAGTCAAGGTGACCTGAGCTGACTAGGTTGGGTGCATTGGCTTAAGCCGGTAGGAGACTTGAACCTGCCTCGCATGGGCCAGTAGGCCTGCTGCAGTGTTCCTTCGTTCTTATGTTCTTACCTCATACTCCTCCTCTCCTTACGCCTTCCTCTTTGTATTGGACTGATGAAGCTACTGTGTGGCGAAACGTTTCCTGAATAAAGATTCCCATATGCTGCATAAGTGTCTCAATCTTCAACTTGTCGGTTTTTCAAACCATTCATCACAACTGTCAGACACTGCAGCATCATGGGATCTTGTTACAAAGAATTCATCAACACTTGTTCAACCTTTGGACGAAGACCTACTTCGGCTAGTGGATGGTACCACTATGATCCCGCCTCCGCCTGCTTCACCTCACCTCACTACAGTATATAAGCCACGTCTACGGCCCTATGCTGTACATTCTACAAGACTGATGGACTGAACACATCGACTCCAGGCTGAGGGACTGATTACCTCATACTCCTCCTCTCCTTACGCCTTCCTCTTTGTATTGGACTGATGAAGCCACTGTGTGGCGAAACGTTTCCTGAATAAAGATTCCCATATGCTGCACAAGTGTCTCAATCTTCAACTTGTCGGTTTTTCAAACCATTCATCACAAACCATTCATCACACAAGTGTGTGTGTGTGTGTGTGTATAATGTTCGCCAAGACCGTAGTCCTGGCACGGGTCTCAATCTTGCGATGACCCGTCTCTGGCTCCCGATGGAGAAAGGTTTCTACAATGATGCGACATATGCTGTTCAAGCACTCTTCTGGTCAGTTCAACTGGTGCATCTCATAAGCGACAACACCGTATGTACTCCTAACTACGGACACTAGCGAGGAGGAGGATATGTCGTTATCACAGGTAACAGCTTGTCTGGTTCGTTGACTCCATGGTACACTAGTGTGGCCGCAGTCATCTCTGGTTCCTCTTCGGGAGGGAATATCACTCCTAGTTGCCTGCGAAGTGTCTCAGTAACTTTGCACTCCAGAAGATAGTGTGTTAGGGGCCGCTGGACAACGTGCTGACAGTACTGGCACATCTCCTCAGCCTTGTCTACCATCATCTTGGCTGTGGGAAAGCCCAAACGAAGCCGATGGATGGCGGTACACAGCGCTCTGGACCAGCTTCTATCATATCATAACAGCAATTATAAGTAATAACAGCCTACGTGAGTATTTCTACCCTAATCCACGTATCGAACTCCCACATGATATTGTTCATTCATTTAGGATCATTTTTGTTTGATCTGATTTCCCTATTTAGAACATAATTTGACTGAGCAGCTAGAACTATGCCCTGGAAAGCGTCATATCGGCAACCATCACCACCTACCTGACCCTTAGTCAGGTCATTCCAGTTCAGCCCACCTAAGTAATTTTTCAGTCCTTTGAAATCAGCCAAGCGGAAGTCAGGGACAGAGACTTGATTGCCATTATTAGGGGAATTCCATGATATTAAAACTGAGTGATTTGTGATCACTTTCCCCAAGCTCATCATTAACCTCAAGATTATTAATTAGTGTTTCCCTACTGGCAAGAACCAAGTCAAGGAGGTTATTTCCCCTAGTTGGCTCTGTCACAAACTGTTTTAAAAAACAATCCTGGATCGTATCAAGAAAGTCACCTGACTCTAAATTTCCTGTCAAATTGCTCCAGTCAATCTGTCTATAGTTGAAATCTCCCATTAGCACAACATTTTCGTATGTAGATGCCTTACGAATTTCGTCCCATAGAAGTTTACTGCACTCCCTATCAAGATTTGGGGCCCTGTAAATCACACCCAAAATTAGTTTTTCTCGGCCCTCGAGAAGCTGTAACCAAACAGATTCAGTGGCTGACGCTTCTAATTTAATATCTTGTCTAACACAACAATTTAAATTGTCTCTGACATACATCGCTACTCCACCACCTTTCCTGTTGACCCTGTCAGTGTGGAATAATTTATAGCCTTGTATATGACATTCAGAGGGCATCTCTCTATCTTTCAGATTGAGCCAGGTCTCTGTTATAGCAATAATATCCATGTTTCCTGCACTTGCAATTAATCTTAGCTCATCTATCTTATTTCTTACACTCCTGCTATTAGTATAGTAAACCTTAAGGGAGCTAGTCCCTTGCTGCCCTCTGCTGTCCCCCTTTGTTTGCTGACCTGATCTATTGTTTTTATTTATAACTTCATGCTGAATGCCTTTTATACATTTACTGTTTCCAACCCTAGTGTTGCAACCTGCTTGTTTCCCACACTCACCCATACCTATATCTTCCATCAGTTTAAAATCATAGGCATTTCACCAATGGCCTTCTCAATCGAGTCTGCAAGTGCTACCACCCCAGCCCCAGAGAGATGTACCCCATCCCTTGCATACATATCATGTTTGCCATAAAAGTTGTTCCAGTTGTCAATGAATGGGATTGCAAGTTCCTTGCAGTGTCTGTCTAGCCAGCAATTTACACCAATTGCAATAGACAACCATTCATTTCCTACTCCCCTTCTAGGCAAGATGCTACATATGATTGGGATCCCTCCCTTAGACTTAATGAAATCTATAGCTGACCTGTACTTATCTAGCAGCTCTTCTCTCCTACCCTTCCCAATATCATTTCCACCAGCACTGAGACAGATAATGGGCTTGTTCCCATTACCTGACATGATATTATCCAGCCTGTTGACTATGTCCCCAACACCAGCTCCAGGGAAGCACACTCTATCTCTCATCTTCTTATTCCTATTACAAAAAGCACGGTCAATATATCTTACCTGAGAGTCACCAACCACAAGAATGCGCTTACCTCCATTAGCAGGGGCAGTAGTACCCTTACCTTCACTGACCACTGAAGTACATTCATCCTGAAGAACAGAGAAGCGATTTCCTACCTTCAGATCTTCACTCTTAACTTTCCTTACTCTGATGCTCCTCCCATTACTGTGAGCCACTCGCCACTTGTAGCAGGTGCTGGACTGCACCTCACTGCTGGTAGCCGTTGCTACCTCCCCACCTACAGCCTCTTCACAGTGAGAGACAGACTGCACCTCACTGCTAGAAGCCTCATTCCCCACAACTCCAGCCACCTCATACTCTCTCCCAGACCCATTGAGGTGGACCTTCAGCCTTCTAATCTCCTCCTGGAGAAGCAAGACCTCCTCCTTCAACTCTCCAACCTCAATTTTTAAAACACTTCAGAAGCAAGCCATGCTTTGTAACCGTCCACGTTAATCCCCAAAGCAGCTCAGGGTCTGTGACCTCACGTGACGACTGACCACTGACCCTCAGCCTGGAGTCGATGTGTTCAGTCCATCAATCTTGTAGAATGTACAGCATAGGGCCGTAGACGTGGCTTATATACTGTAGTGAGGTGAGGTGAAGCAGGCGGAGGCGGAGTCATAGTGGTACCATCCACTAGTCGAAGTAGGTCTTCGTCCAAAGGTTGAACAAGTGTTGAAGAATTCTTTGTAACAAGATCCCATGATGCTGCAGTGTCTGACAGTTGTGATGAATGGTTTGAAAAACCGACAAGTTGAAGATTGAGACACTTATGCAGCATATGGGAATCTTTTTTCAGGAAACGTTTCGCCACACAGTGGCTTCATCAGTCCAGGCTGAGGGACTGATTACCTCATACTCCTCTCCTTACGCCTTCCTCTTTGTATTGGACTGATGAAGCCACTGTGTGGCGAAACGTTTCCTGAATAAAGACTTCCATATGCTGCATAAGTGTCTCAATCTTCAACTTGTCGGTTTTTCAAACCATTCATCACAACTGTCAGACACTGCAGCATCATGGGATCTTGTTACAAAGAATTCTTCAACACTTGTTCAACCTTTGGACGAAGACCTACTTCGACTAGTGGATGGTACCACTATGACCCCGCCTCCGCCTGCTTCACCTCACCTCACTACAGTATATAAGCCACGTCTACGGCCCTATGCTGTACATTCTACAAGATTGATGGACTGAACACTGCACATGTGTCTAATTTATCAATGTAGGAAGTGTTTAGAGCAGGTGTGACACTAACACTCTTCCCTGCACTGATTGTCACACCCTCCTCCTCCTACACTGATTCTCACCCCCTTCTCCCCCACCTGTACTGATTGTTACCCCTCCCCCACCTATACTGATTGTATAGGTGTGTGTGAGGTCCCCCATAACGTACACACACAACACACACACACATACACACGTTGTTAGGTAAGACACAAATGCAACAGTTAGGTATCTTTATTACGAAACGTTTCGCCTACGCAGTAGGCTTCTTCAGTCGAGTACAGAAAAGTTGATAGAAGCAGAAGATACTTGAAGACGATGTAATCAGTCCACTTTTCTGCAATCGACTGAAGAAGCCTACTGTGTAGGCGTACCTAACAACCTGTCGATATTTTATACCATTTTAACATACACACGGAGCGCTGTATAGCCCTTGTGGCTTAGCGCTTCTTTTTGATTATAATAATAATAATAACATACATACGTACAAACACACACGCACGCACCCCACTACACACACACACACAGTGCAGCTGTATGTGTGTATGTGTATGTGTGTGTGTGTGTGTGTGTGTGTGTGTGTGTGTGTGTGTGTGTGTGTACTCATCTAATTGTACTCACCCAATTGTGGTTGCAGGGGTCGAGACTCAGCTCCTGGCCCCGCTTCTTCACTGATCGCTACTAGGTCCTCTCCCTCTCTGCTTCCTGAGTTATGCCGTAACTCTTCTTAAAACTATGTATGGTTCCTGCCTCCACTACTTCACATGCTAGGCTATTCCACTTCCTGACGACTCTATGACTGAAGAAATACTTCCTAACGTCCCTGTGACTCGTCTGAGTCTTCAGCTTCCAGTTGTGACCCCTTGTTTCTGTGTCCCCTCTCTGGAACATACTATCTCTGTCCACCTTGTCTATTCCCCGCAGTATCTTGTATGTCGTTATCATGTCTCCCCTGACCCTTCTGTCCTCTAGTGTCGTCAGCCCGATTTCCCTCAGCCTTTCCTCGTACGACATTCCCCTGAGCTCTGGGACTAGCCTTGTTGCAAACCTTTGTATGTGTGTGTGTATGTGTATGTGTGTTGTGTGTGTGTGTATGTGTATGTGTGTGGTGTGTGTGTCTGTGTACTCACCTACTTCTACTCACCTATTTGTAGTTGCAGGGGTCGAGTCATAGCTCCTGGCCCCGCCTCTTCACTGATTGCTACTAGGTCCTCTCTCTCCCTGCTCCATGAGCTTTATCATACCTCGCCTTAAAACTATGTATGGTTCCCGCCTCCACTACTTCACTTTCTAGGCTATTCCACGGTCTGACTACTCTATGACTGAAGAAATACTTCCTAACATCCCTTTGATTCATCTGAGTCTTCAACTTCCAACTGTGACCTCTTGTTTCTGTGTCCCATCTCTGGAACATCCCGTCTTTGTCCACCTTGTCTATTCCGCGCAGTATTTTATATGTCGTTATCATGTCTCCCCTGACCCTCCTGTTCTCCAATGTCGTCAGGCCGATTTCCCTCAACCTTTCTTCGTAGGACAATCCCCTTAGCTCTGGGACTAGTCTTGGTGCAAACTTTTGCACTTTCTCTAATTTCTTGACGTGCTTGACCAGGTGTGGATTCCAAACTGGTGCTGCATACTCTAGTATGGGCCTGACGTAAGTGGTATACAGAGTCTTGAACGATTCCTTACTGAGGTATCGGAACGCTATCCGTAGGTTTGCCAGATGCCCGTATGCTGCAGCAGTTATTTGATTGATGTGCGCCTCAGGAGATATGCTCGGTGTTAAACTCACCCCCAGAACTTTTTCCTTGAGTGAGGTTTGCAGTCTTTGTCCATCTAAACTATATTGTGTCTGTGGTCTTCTTTGCCCTTCCCCAATCTTCATGACTTTGCATTTGGCAGGGTTAAACTCAAGGAGGCAGTTGCTGGACCAGGCTCGTAGCCTGTCCAGGTCTCTTTGTAGTCCTGCCTGATCCTCATCCGATTTGATACTTCTCATTAACTTCACATCATCTGCAAACAAGGACACTTCTGAGTCTATCCCTTCTGTGATGTCATTCATATATATACCAGAAACAGCACAGGTCCTAGGACCGACCCCTGTGGAACCCCGCTTGTCACAGGCGCCCACTCTGACACCTCGTAACGTACCATGACTCGTTGTTGCCTCCCTGTCAGGTATTCTCTGATCCATTGCAGTGCCTTTCCTGTTATGTGTACCTGATCCTCTAGCTTTTGCAGTAATCTCTTGTGAGGAACTGTGTCGAAGGCCTTCTTGCAGTCCAAAAAAATGCAGTCGATCCACCCCTCTCTCTCTTGTCTTACTTCTGTCACCTTGTCATAAAACTCCAGTAGGTTTGTGACACAGAATTTTCCTTCCCTGAAACCGTGCTGGTTGTCAATTATACACTTGTTTCTTTCCAGGTGCTCCACGACTCTCCTCCTGATGATCTTCTCCATGACTTTGCATACTATACGCGTTAGTGATACAGGTCTGTAGTTTAGTGCCTCATGTATGTCTCCCTTTTTAAAAATTGGGACTACATTTGCCATCTTCCATACGTCAGGGAGTTATTAAATTAGACACATGTGCAACTCCTGGGTATCTTTATTGAGGAAACGTTTCGCCACACAGTGGCTTCATCAGTCCATGCAAAGGATAAATTCGAAGAACAGGAGGAGAATGAGGTAATCAGTCCCTCAACCTTTAGTCGATGTGGTCAGTCCATCAATCTTGAATAGAATACGGCATATGAGCGGAGAAGCAGCTGATAAACCGTATGGCAGGAGAGGTGCAGCAGTCGTAGGTGGTGTCACATTTGTCCAATGTGGAAGTAGGTCGTGCCCAAGGGTTAGGCAAGCGAAGAATTCCCAAGTATTGAGATCCCAAGAAGTTGTAGATGAATGGTTCAAACCATTCATCTACAATCATCTACAACCATTCATCTTCAACCTCAGGGAGTTGCCCAGTTTCAATGGATGCATTGAAGATCTTTGTTAATGGCACACACAGCATCTCTGCTCCCTCTTTAAGGACCCACGGAGAGATGTTGTCTAGTCCCACCACCTTTGAGGTGTCAAGTTCACATAGCAGCTTCTTCACCTCCTCCTTGGTTATGTGTATCCAGCACTTGTTGGTGTACCCCCCTGTTCTGATTTCCTGGAGTCCTACTGGTTTCCACTGTAAATACTTCTTTAAATCTCGTGTTGAGCTCCTCACATACCTCTCGGTCATTTCTTGTGAACTCCCCATCACCCTTCCTCAGTCTGATTACTTGGTCTTTGAATGTTGTTTTCCTCCTGATGTGGCTATACAACAGCTTCGGGTCACACTTGACTTTCGATGCTATGTCATTTTCATATTGTCGCTGAGCCTCCCTTCTTATCTGTGCATATTCGTTTCTGGCTCTTCGGCTAATCTCTTTATTTTCCTGAGTTCTCTGTCTTCTGTACCTTTTCCATTCTCTAGTACACCTAGTTTTTGCCTCCCTACACCTTTGGGTGAACCAAGAACTCGTTCTGTTCTTCCCATTATTTCTGTTTCCCTTGGGAACAAACCTCTCCTCTGCCTCCTTGCATTTTGTTACCACATAGTCCATCATTTTTGTACTTGTTTTCCTGTCAGTTCCCTCTCCCACTGAATGTCTTGCGGGGAGTTTCTCATGCCTGAGTAGTTCCCCGTTTTGTAGTTTGGTTTTTCCCAACCTATTCCTGCTACTCTCTCCACTTGAAGCTCAAATATGTAGTCAAAGCACAGAACCACATGATCACAAGCTCCTAGGGGCCTTTCATACATGATATCCTCGATGTCCGAACTACTCAAGGTGAATATAAGGTCCAGTCTTGCTGGATCATCCTCACCTCTCTCTCTCTCTGGTAGTGTCTCTAACATGTTGATGCATGAGGTTTTCCAATACCACATCCATCATCTTGGCTCTCCATGTTTCAGGACCCCCATGGGGCTCCAGGTTTTCTCAGTCAATCTCCTTGTGATTGAAATCACCCATAACTAGTAACTTTGCTCCTCCCATGTGTGCTCTTCTGGCCACCTCGGCTAGTGTGCCGACTATTGCTCTGTTGCTCTCATCGCATTCTTCTCTTGGCCTCCTGCAGTTCTGTGGTGGGTTGTACATTACTGCAATTATCACCTTATGTCCCTCAGACTGGATTGTTCCCACTAAGTAGTCCCTTTTGCCCGTGCCATTCATTCCTTCCATTTTCTCAAAACCCCACTGGATTTTAATGAGCAGTGCAACTCCTCCTCCCCCTCTCCTCCCTCTGTCTTTCCTGAGGATTTGATATCCGGATGGGAAGATTGCATCTGTTCTTATGCTGGTGAGTTTTGTTTCTGTGAGTGCTATTATGTCTGGGGATGTCTCCTTGATTCTTTCATGCCACTCCTCACACTTATTTGTTATTCCATCTGCATTTGTATACCACATCTGCAATTTCTTTTCTAAGACTGTGTGGTTGCTGTGGGGGTGGAGTTTGTAATGCAGTGGGTTAGGGCATTGGATATGGCATATGTGTTTTGGTTTAGAATGTTTGGTTGCACTGGGGTTGACCTGGTTGGGGGGCTTCTATAAGAAGTTGTGAGGGAGGCTGTATTTGATCTTCTTCCTGGGTCTGGGATCTCCTGTCTGTCTCCTCCATCCCCTCTCTTTCCTCCTTTCGCCTTTGTACCATCTCTCTCAGTTTCTGCCTTTCTTCTTGTGTTCTGTCACAGTCGAGATACACCTTCCTGTATGCCGGCATGTCCCTTAATCTTGCTTTCTCCTGCAGGATCCTGTTCCGAGTCGATTCTGCCTTGAAAGTCACTTTTATTAGCCTGGTTCTTCTTCTTGCAAACCCCCCTATTCTCTGAAAATTTTCCAGCTGGGTCATGTCATCTTCTCCTATTGCTTTTATGATGCTTTCAATTGCTTTTTCCCTTCTTGTTTTCTTGCTTCATGTGTTTCCCCTTCAACTTCCTGGAGCCCATACACAAAGACTGACCTTTCCCTTTCATTCTCCCACTGCATATCCTTGTGTATCCACTCTTTCAATTTAATTTCCTTCGGTGCAGCTTTCCTTTCTTCAGTTTCACTATCTATTATACTTGGGCTCTGTGGCCTGTCATTTTCCCTTCTTGGCTTTCCCTGGGCTCTGCTATGGGCAGTTAGGGCCTCCACATAGAGCTTAGCTCTTTCATTTACTACAGTCCCCTCTGATAGAGCTTCTACATGCAATTTTGCTCCTTCTTTCCCTACAGTCCCCTTATTTGTGACTGAGGTAGCAGTCTCTGATGTCATTCTCAAAATGTTCTTTAGTTCTTTAGGCTGTTTCAGATTTTTCAGTTCCTCTTCTAATGTCTGTATCCTGGCCTTTGCTGCTATGACTTGCATCTCCCACTTCCTGCTTTCCATATTTATCCTCTCTTCCATTCTCATGCTAGGTTCTAGTTTCTTTTCCCATTCATGTTCCCTTTTTGTGAGCTCTGCTGCCCAATCTTCCTTTGCATATTCATCCTCCTGTCCCTTGGTTTTCCTTCCTGCTCTCTGGCAGCCCATTTTTTTTATTTTGATTGCCTCAGAATGGAAAACTTAGGTAATTCTGTGTGTTAGGTTAGTAGTGTGTTTGTCAGAGTGTGGGGGGGGGGGGAGGTAGAGGAGGAACTGTGGACAGTGGCTATATGGGAGAGAGGGGTGGGGAGGGGGTTTAGGGGGGAATATGGGGAGTGAGAAGGAGGGAGAAGCAAGGGGGTGGATGGGAGAGGGAGAGGAGGGAAGGAGGGAGAGGTGGGGAGGAGGAGGGTGACTGAGAAGGGGGGGATCAGGGGAAAGAGTGGGAGGCTGGTGGGGAGGGGGGGAGTGTGTGTGTGTCTGAGTCTGTATATGTGTGTGTGAGTGTGTGTGTGTGTGTGTGTGTGTGTGTGTGTGTGTGTGTGTGTGTGTGTGTGTGTGTGTGTGTGTGTGTGTGTGTGTGTAATCATATCTCTGTCCGGCTCTTTTATCTATCATATTCTGTTTAGTATCCGTCTGCCTCTTTCTCTTCCACCTTTTTATTTCATTTTCGTTTCCTGTTCTGTCCTTCTTCCTCTGTTTCTCCTTTAGTTTAGTTACTGTCATCTGATTATCTCCTTTTGCCTCTCGTGTCTCCCTTTATCTTGCGTCTCCCTCTATCTTGCATATATTTCCCCTATATCTTACATTTGTTTCCCCTCTATCTTACACCTGTTTCCATTCAATCTTTCATCTGTATCACTCTGTCTTGCATCTGTTTTCCCATTGTCTTCTGTCTCCCTCTATCCTGCATATGTTTACCCTGTGTCTTGTAGCTGTCTTCCTTGGTCTTAGGTCTGTCTGATTCCGTTCGTGTGTCTGCTTCTGAAGCCATTTTGATGTGTCTTGTCTGATGTGCATCTCTCTATTTCCTGATGCGAAATTCTACGTGTTGACACCCGCGTTGCTAGCTGATACAGCCCCCTCATACAGGAGAAAGATTACCCGTTTGCAAGAGAATATTCGCTTGACAGCCTGCACCTCACTCTGTTCACTCTTGGCCTTCCTTCCTTCCTTCCTAGTAACTTTCCCGTCAACGGGTCCCGTTGATCCTGCTTCTCTCGTAGGCAACGTGAACTAAACGGTCTTACAGGGACCTTGGTCGTCAACAGCCACTACTTGAAGACCGGCAGAGAAAGACTACTCCAAGGACCAAGCCAAGGACCACTCCAAGGACCAAGCCAAGGACCACTCCAAGGACCAAGCCAAGAAGACGCCGGAAACCTGGTCCATGTGCCTGGTGCTCTTCCACTTGTCGTTGCAGCTCTGTATAATGTTAAGGATTTAGTGCTTATTTTTAAGTATAACAACAACAACAACAACACCACCACCACCACCACCACCACCATCACCACCACCACCACCACCACCACCACCACCACCAACAACAACAACAACAACAACAACAACAACAACAACAACAACAATAATAATAAAAATAATAATAATAATAATAATAATAATAATAATAATAATAATAATAATAATAATAATAATAATAATAAAGAAGAAGAAGAAGAGGAGAGGAAGTGTTTACAAGAGAAGTACAAAACATAGATGACAATAAAATATTCTTGATGGCGGCAACCTCACTAACGAAGCGGAATTAGAACAATCAAGGACTGACGTAGTGACAGAGGTGATGCACCAGGCGTACCCGTGACTGGTATCCACAGTTATTCTTGCCTCAAGCCAGTACTTCACTGATGACGATCGGGTCAAAGACGCCTCAGCCAGGCCGTTGCTGTTAGCAAACTACAGACCTACATACATCATAGCCTACCTGATCTGTCAGCTTCAGCAGGTAACTGACACTGATCTATGTCCTATATAATATTTTGACAAGATTAAAGCCAAGGACTCGGTCTGCCTGTCACACTGCGTCACAACGGGTAAACCATTCCACATATGCCATTAATGTTACTGTGTACCTGTGTAATATACTAGATAATCCCAGTTACGTTATAGAGAGGCTCCCTGGCTAGCTATGACGTCACGTGTGGACAGCAGGACTCACGGTCAGTTCTAGGCTAGGCATACATGAGATGGCAGGCATCTGGGCTTCTCAACAAGACTCTCATAATTATACTCCTCCAGACATCCTACGTGTGCATTTCTTACTCCAGTATCTCCTCACGAACCCCCACGACAGATGGTGCCAGCCGTGTGGGCGTGATTGTGAAGATTAAGGAGATTTAAGAAGAGTATCTAAGTATACTGCACTATACTAA
This sequence comes from Cherax quadricarinatus, assembly GCF_038502225.1. Classification (NCBI taxonomy): domain Eukaryota; kingdom Metazoa; phylum Arthropoda; class Malacostraca; order Decapoda; family Parastacidae; genus Cherax; species Cherax quadricarinatus. Next base: position 6,215,517 of record NC_091294.1, on the reverse strand, counting down.
GCTAGGGACGCCAAGCCCATGATGATTCTCTTCAAATCGCTTGTGCTCTCAAGGCTGGAATACTGCTGTACAATAACGGCCACCTTCAAGGCTGGCGACATTGCAGACCTGGAGAGTGTACAAAGAACTTTCACGGTACACGTAAGTACGATAAGGCACCTAAACTACTGGGAACGGTTGAAGGTCCTTGATGTGTATTCCCTCGAACGCAGGCGAGAGAGATACATGATAATATACACTTGGAAGGTCCTGGAGGGATTGGTACCAAACTTGCACACGAAAAACACTCCCAATGAAAGCAAAAGACTCGGCAGGAGATGCAACATTCCCCCGGTGAAAAGCAGGGGCGCTACGAGTACATTGAGAGACAACACAATAAGTGTCTGGGGCCCAAGACAGCATACATAAGGGGGATTACCAATAGACCCCTGGCTGTCTTCAAGAAGGCACTGGACGGGCACCTAAAGTCAAGTACACAGTAACACTACTGACACATAAAACATTTCACAGGATGGTTTTCCAATCACAATCCATCACATTGGGCAGGTTTGCTGCCATAATCAATCACATAGGATGGTTTTCTTTTCATAATTCATCACAGTGGACGGTTTTACCGTCTTCATCACGCAGGATGATCCTTATGTCGGTTTTCTACTCCATTAAGTGGGATGATTTTGTTGACGTTATCCAATGTACTGGATGGTTTTCCTGTTATACTTTATCATACAGGACGGTTTTTCCGTCATGTCCCAGCACACAGCATGATTATCATCATGATACACCACACAGCATGGTTGTCATCATGATACACCACACAGGATGGTTATCATCATGATATACCATACAGGATGGTTATCATCATGATATACCATACAGGATGGTTATCATAATGATACACCACACAGGATGGTTATCATCATGATATACCACACAGGATGGTTATCATAATGATACACCACACAGGATGGTTATCATCATGATACACCACACTGGATGGTTATCATCACAATACACCACACAGCATGGTTATCATCATGATACACCACACTGGATGGTTATCATCACAATACACCACACAGCATGGTTATCATCATGATATACCACACAGGATGGTTATCATCATGATATACCACACAGCATAGTTATCATCATGATATACCACACAGCATGGTTGTTGCAACCCCTGAATGGGTTACAATGATTATGTATATATAATGTATATTACCTTTTCATTTAATTTTATATTGCTTATATTTGCGATAATAGCTAAATCGTGAATGTATGACTTTATATTATTATTTGACTGTTATATTGTTATTTAGTTTATGTTGTTAGGATGTATATAAAATGTGCTCAGTTAGTCTTGATTGTCAAACTACTGTAATTATCGCTTGTCGCTCGTTATACTGCCGGCTTCTGAGCTGCAGTTGTCCACGTAGCTATCACGTGATCGAGGGGGGGGGGGTGTCCTCACCTCTCGTAAAGTATTCAGTCTGCTGGAGACTCGCTTGCTGGTTGGACAGATTGTCTGTCTCATTATTCTTGTTAGTTCTGTAGAACTTTGTTCACAGAACATTGTAAAGACTTAGTGATTTTCGACGTTGTACTGAGGTTGTGTGTCACATAGACACTCTGAGTATCTCAGGTCCTTAGCTATAGCTTCTGACCTAATTTTGTACTGGTTCCTGTGTATTGTCACAGTCACAGTTTTTCCTATGCTGAACGCAGATTCAGTATTATGGGAGTTTGTAACTTTTGTGGAGGATCTGCAGATGGTCCCTACTTAGTGTCGTTATATTATCTCCTTGTTCCTGATTCTGTGATGCAGTCGCTTGATATTGCATTGCTATTGGGCTTAGCATTCTTTGTTGTTCAAGCAGACTGTTCGGGTTGCCAGTCGGTCAAGAAGTTAGTTTATTTGAGGACTTTGTCAGTCACTTGTTTAAGTCTTATTCGAGTCTTGAGACATAGCTAACTACTTAAGAGCACTTACACGTATACACACTTACTTGTACATATTTGTAATATCTTATTAAATGTTAATGTACCTGACGTTACTTAAGAATTATAAATGTGATATGTGCTTTCAGCACAATAATATTGAACTCGAGAGATTGATTTTATTTTGATTGCTGTAATTAATTTAATTTGATAATATACCTCTAGACAACTTACTACTTAATAAATTTATTAAATTTTAATTTCTCTAGTTAGTAGCCTACCAGTTGTAATCCTAAAGCACTATTGAACCATACTGAATTTTAATGGATAATTGGACAAGGATACTGACTAATTGTTACGAAAACCCAGTAACAGGCTGGATGCTAGAAGGGCAGTCCTTTCTAGTATTCACTGGAGATCTCTAAGCTTTTAGAATCGCGTTTTTTTGTAACAATGGTTATCATCATGATGCACCACACAGCATGGTTATCATCATGATATACCACACAGCATGGTTATCATCATGATATACCACACAGCATGGTTATCATCATGATATACCACACAGGATGGTTATCATCATGATATACCACACAGGATGGTTATCATCATGATATACCACACAGGATGGTTATCATCATGATATACCACACAGGATGGTTATCATCATGATATACCACACAGGATGGTTATCATCATGATATACCACACAGGATGGTTATCATCATGATATACCACACAGGATGGTTATCATCATGATATACCACACAGGATGGTTATCATCATGATATACCACACAGGATGGTTATCATCATGATATACCACACACTATGGTTATCATCATGATATACCACACAGGATGGTTATCATCACAATACACCATACAGGATGGTTATCATCATGATATACCACACAGGATGGTTATCATCATGATATACCACACAGGATGGTTATCATCATGATATACCACACAGGATGGTTATCATCATGATATACCACACAGGATGGTTATCATCATGATACACCACACAGCATGGTTATCATCATGATACACCACACAGCATGGTTATCATAATGATATACCACACAGCATGGTTATCATCATGATACACCACACAGCATGGTTATCATCATGATATTCCACACAGCATGGTTATCATCACAATACACCATACAGGATGGTTATCATCATGATACACCACACAGCATGGTTATCATAATGATATACCATACAGGATGGTTATCATCATGATACACCACACAGCATGGTTATCATAATGATATACCATACAGGATGGTTATCATCATGATACACCACACAGCATGGTTATCATCATGATATACCACACAGGATGGTTATCATCATGATATACCACACACTATGGTTATCATCATGATATACCACACAGGATGGTTATCATCACAATACACCATACAGGATGGTTATCATCATGATATACCACACAGCATGGTTATCATAATGATATACCATACAGGATGGTTATCATCACAATACACCATACAGGATGGTTATCATCATGATATACCACACAGGATGGTTATCATCACAATACACCATACAGGATGGTTATCATCATGATATACCACACAGGATGGTTATCATCACAATACACCATACAGGATGGTTATCATCATGATATACCACACAGCATGGTTATCATAATGATATACCATACAGGATGGTTATCATCATGATATACCACACAGCATGGTTATCATAATGATATACCATACAGGATGGTTATCATCATGATACACCACACAGCATGGTTATCATCATGATACACCACACAGCATGGTTATCATCATGATATACCACACAGCATGGTTATCATAATGATATACCATACAGGATGGTTATCATCATGATACACCACACAGCATGGTTATCATCATGATACACCACACAGCATGGTTATCATAATGATATACCATACAGGATGGTTATCATCATGATACACCACACAGCATGGTTATCATCATGATACACCACACAGCATGGTTATCATAATGATATACCATACAGGATGGTTATCATCATGATACACCATACAGGATGGTTATCATAATGATATACCATACAGGATGGTTATCATCATGATACACCATACAGGATGGTTATCATAATGATATACCATACAGGATGGTTATCATCATGATACACCACACAGCATGGTTATCATCATGATACACCACACAGCATGGTTATCATCAT